>NC_056739.1:1601283283-1601420783 GCF_019279795.1 Protopterus annectens
TATCTGAGGGCCTCTACATTGTCCTCCTTTACAAAGCCTGCTGATGTCATCCAGCTTATCAGCAATGGCTAACATTCTACTTTCAAATAATCTATGTGGTGCATGCTATAAGTATTGTAAGCTGTAGTGTGTACTACTAGTTAGGTAGGATTTCTGATCTCACAACAGCAAACTCTGCATGTGTGTGTCTGTGTGGAAATATCACTCCTTGGAGCAGTACAGCCACATTTATCTATGAACAATGGTTATACATTTTAAGGCCTTGTAACTACCTGAGGGCCTCTACATTTACAAAGGCTGCTGATGTCATCCACCTTATCAGCACTGTCTGGCAATCTGCTGTCAAATAATCTCTATGGTGTATGTTTGAAGTACTGCAAGCTGTGATCTGTACAACTAGATAGGTAGGGGTTCTAATTTCAAAACAGCCAACTCTTTGTGTGTGTATACATGTATTCAGCTGCAACACTATGGATAAGCCCATGTGGGCAATCTCTATGCAGTGGTTATTGATTTTATGGGTCTAAGACTAGCTGCTGGCCTCTAAATGCCTTCCCCTTCAAGGCCTGCTAATGTCAACCACTTTAAGAGTACTAGCTGACAGTGCAAACTCAGATAAACTCCATTGTGCATACGATAACTATTGCAAGCTGTAGTGTGTAATAGTACATAGGTAAGTGTTCTAGTTTACCACCAGCCAACTGTGTGTGTGTGTGTGTGTGTGTGTGTGTGTGTGTGTGTGTGTATGCCCATGTGTGTGGTTACAGATATATCTCCCTAGTATCACTATGGGCTATTTCTGTGCAATGGTTATGCATTTAAAAGCCCTGTGACAAACTCCAGTTCCTATATCAACATCACTGATGTCTGCCAACATCTAGATTTGTATGGTTAGAAAACCCAGGTGACATGTATAAAGGGTAGCAGACCTTCTAACAAAGCATGAATGCATAATTATGCTGGCTGCCCCCATTGTCACACACATGACCATCTACACATATGCACCTAGGGAAGCATGCACAAATACTGCCATACCTTGCTGACATCATATTTCTGCTGTGCTGCCAAGCCATCCTGTGCCACTGTACTGCCATCATGTGTCCAAAGAATAACCCTCAAACCCCTGGAACAGACACATACACAGGTCCATGATAAACTTGTCATTCTGTCACACTACCACCAGTCTAACATCATGCATCTAAGATACACAAGGTTTGCTGTGTAGTCATGACACATGGCAGCACACAGTACCTGTTGTGGTCCACAGCACCTGCAATGGCATAACAATACTGCACTACACAACTACATTGACAGTAATATAGTCACCCTGAGCATCAGACACATTTGCATATCCCTGCCTTAATGGTATGGATGGCAGGGATGTGGCACAGGTATTATCACATGCACAGGGTGTGGTGTTGGGGTGCCAGAGGCCTAGACTGTGCCATACAGCTGGCAGCATGTGTGTGAGTCAGGAAGGGGTGCTGGTCATGAGTGCTGTGGAGAGGTGCCATGTGTGTTTGTGAGTGACCTGCATGTGACTGTGATGTTTGAGGGTGTGCAAGTACACAGTCAAGCCCAGTGCTAGCCTTACATGTGTGTATGTAGGCCAGCTGTGGACCATACATGGCAGCATGTATAGTTCACTGTCTCTGGCCATGAACATGGGAACATGTTCTGTCAGGAGTGGCAGTGGCACCGCCACGCCCAAGGTCAGATGTGGTACTAGTACCTGACAGTGACTGCTGTCTGCTGGGCCCGTGTCCACCATGGGACAACACAGGACCATGTGCCCATGGCCTGCCATGTTGTGGTGTGGACAGCACACTTCCCTCTGTAGTACTGGAGATACTGCCACTATGGGGGTGTGAGTGTGCATGGACATACGCTCACTCAGCAGATGGTGTTGCTGATCTATGTCCACGTGCATGATCCCCAGGCCTCCACTGAAAATGGACCTCTATCCAGTTGGACTATCCCGGTTAACAAATGTAAAATAAAATAAATAAATAAAATATTTGTATTTGTGATTTTAGTGGTAGTGGATTGTTTACTGTCAGCAGCCTAGTGAATCTTTACTATGTGTGAGGGTGGTGCTGCCATGTCTGTAGATCTTTTGTGAGGATTTATCTTCCTGGTTCTAGAAGACTTGAGAAATTACTTTATGACATCCTTGAAATATGTTGGCTTGGTATGTTTGTGCAGAGACGCAGGCAGTTGTGTGTGCTGCTCACAGAAAATCTCTTTTGTTGATAGGGTGTTGTTCATGTTATGTAGACCCTTACACCTCTCACAGATTAGATCATACATGCCAAGTAGCAGCTCATTTGTCAGTTTCTCCACAGCCTAAGAATATCAAGTATTATGAGACTGGTACCAGAAAGGATAAAGGTCTGTTGGTCATCCATTTCATCCAGGTGAATCTAAATCTTGTAAGGAGAAGTGCATCAATGTATAGTTAGAGGACTAGTCCTTAGTTAATAGGTACAGGGATCTAAGCAGTGTCAGCTATCTCCATTATGCACATTGTACAATGTTGCACAAGCCTATTTAAATAACGACAAAGTCAAATAGCACAGTAAAATTTTAAATAATGCACATATAAGCAGAAGCCAGTATAAACTTATGTCCAGAAAATAGAAAGTCAGAACATTACAAATTCCCTTTCTCTCACAAGAAAACAAATTAATGAAAATTTCTAAACTTAAAATTCTACTAGACAACATAATTCTCAATATTAGCTATAAATTAATTAAATTATGCATCTCCCTGGTCTGGGAGACATCAGATCTGTAGGGAATAAGAGGGGTTAGGGCAACAAAAGTAATTTCTTCCCTCCCTCCTTTCACTCTGTCAGACTGTGCTATCCTTCACTCCCACATCTTCTACCTCTTTCATACATGCAGTCAAACAGCCCTTTATACAACATTTGTCATGCTAATGGTGTGTGCTTTACACAATGTATAACTGCTTACAGTGTGTACTTTACACAGTGTATAACTGCTCACAGTGTGTGCTTTACACAATGTATAACTGCTCATGGTGTGTGCTTTACATGATGTATAACTGCTCACAGTGTGTGCTTTACACAGTGTTTAACTGTTCACAGTGTGTGCTTTACATAATGTATAATTGATCATGGTGTGTGCTTTACACAATGTATAACCACAAATGGTGTGTGCTTTACACAATGTATAACTGCTTACAGTGTGTACTTTACACACTGTATAATTGCTCACAGTGTGTGCTTTACACAGTGTAGAACTGCTCACGGTGTGTGCTTTACACAATGTATAACTGCTTACGGTGTGTGCTTTACATGATGTATAACTGCTCACAGTGTATACTTTGCACAATGCATAACTGCTCACAGTTTATGCGTTACATAATGTATAACTGCTCACAGTGTGTGCTTTACACAGTGTATAACTGCTCATGGTGTGGGCTTTACACAGTGCATAACTGCTCATGGTGTGTGCTTTACAGGATGTATAACTTCTCACAATGTGTGCTTTACACAGTGTTTAACTGTTCACGGAGTGTGCTTTACACAATGTATAATTGATCATGGTGTGTGCTTTACACAATGTATAACCACCAATGGTGTGTGCTTTACACAATGTATAACTGCTTACAGTGTGTGCTTTATACAGTGTTTAACTGTTCACGGTGTGTGCTTTACACAGTGTAGAATTGCACATGCTCTATGCTTTACACAATGTTTAACTGCTCATGGTGTGTGCTTTACACTATGCATGTTACACTGTATTGTCATAATAATGTATCATTGGTCCTACTAGTCCTCGCAACTGCACCTTTGTAATGGGCTGAACCTGAAAGTGGTCCAATGTTCTAGCCTGGTCCACAAAAAAAAAAATAAATAAAATAGAATATTAAAATAATGTTAATCCTGCAGATTTATGTTTTTTTTTGAAGATTAGTAGTTTTAAAGAAACAAATTATAGTAACTGTAATCATGGTTTTGCATACCAAATATAGATTTTGTATATAACTGCAAAAAATAACAATTTGCTGGTAAAATAAATGAATGATCAAGATGATCTTCATATTCTTTTTATGTGTAGAGTACCTGCATTATACACAGCTTATTGTTAATGAGCTATTAATATAAAATGATTCTTTCATGGTATTTCTTGTATGAAAACTACACTTATATTATTCATAATGACTTTTTTGTGTGATTACGAATATAACATATTAGCCTGTCAAATAATAACTGCACAGTTTGCAGAACATTATCATGTAGATATTAAACATATCAAATAGGACTTACAACAAATAAAACCCACTAGATTAACATATTAGTCATGCTTCAAAATTTTATTTTTTGGGTATATTTAAAATACATAGAGTTGATCACATATTTGAGCAGATGGGCATGGTGAAGACAATCAGAAGGAATTCACAAAGGGAAGCAGTGTGTGTGTTTGTGTGTGTGTGTGTGTGTGTGTGTGTGTGTGTGTGTGTGTGTGTGTGTGTGTGTGTGTGTGTTTTAGGGGAAGCTTAAATCTGATCCTTTTAGGAAGATATGCATGGAAGTTCCACAATCATTAATTGTTATGCTGAGATATGCACCATGGTCAGTATACACAAGATCAGTGCCCTTTTGTTATTAGCGTTGATTGGGCTACAATACTCTTTCTGCTCTATACTTTTAGGCAGTCCCATTAGTACCATATGACCAGTGTAGTGATAATTTTTAAGCTCTGCTCCATTGTATTACTTATTTACAGAATAAATACTGTAAATAATGTACATAAATATCTCAAATAATGTCTATTAACCTATAACATATCATTGTAATGCCTTGCATTATGCAGTGGTTTATTTTGTATTTCTGCAATGTACTGTTTTAATTATTTGTTTATAGAGCATTTCTCTCCAGACCTCCACTGAAAATGGCACAATAAGTCCAGTTGGACTTTCCTGGTAAACAAAAGGCAACAAATAAATAAATAAATAATACATAGGGTTACTGATATCACCTAAGAGTGTACCATATGTGCTGTATGCATGTGCCACTGTTTTCTGCTTTTAAGCAGGATTACCAATGTTCCCAAAAGAGGGTATTCCCATTTATTGGCTATACCATCATACACTTCCATAGACGCCACATGGTTAGCATAGAGATCTGGGATCCTCAATCTGCTGTACTGAGTCAATAAGTGGGTTCACTGACACGTGACTAGCGCAATGATAGAAGTGTTTTCCCTTATTGTAGTTTTTGTACAGTATACACAATCAGTGTTATCACGACTACTGTAACACAAGCTAACCACACTGCCTATTTCCATAGCTTGTGTAAGTTATGTGGCATCACTGATGTTATGTCACTAGCCACTCATAAGAAAGACACATTTATTCTCCTTCTAAGTACCTTCAGAAACAGTCACTGATATTGTCTGATTAATAGTGTGTGGGTAGGGCCAAAATTTTAGTGCATCATGTGACCAGCTAGAATCAATGATGTCTCACTTGAGATGTGAAATGCAGGCAGAAATCAGCCTGATCTACTGTGCTGTGCTGTTAATCTGCTTGCAATGTGTGATTTTATGTTCCAGTTAGTGCTCCATGTACATGATTTCTTTTGTTTCGGTGTTGTAGGCAGGGATACTCCTGCTCCATCATGCTTCATTCCATTAAGCAGGTTGGACTGGAATGATCTGATTAGAACATTTAAAGTTTTCATCTTTTGGACTATGCATTCAGTTACAGATGTTGGCTGATTAGTATTTGGTAAGAAAAATTATATATTCCACTGTGTTTTGCCATCAAGGCAGGATTATTAACATCACTGGATTAGTGCACTGATGGCAGACTTTTCTTTTCAATACTAAACTATGCCATTCTTCAGGGCCATGGACATGACTTGATTAGTGTACTGTAGGCAAGTAATTTCAGTGAGTTGTGCACTTAGGTAAGAATCAAATGCCTTATGAAGGGGAGCATGGCTATGATGATGATGATGATGTTGAACAGGTTGACACTGGACAATAAATATGTAATTGCTTCTGAGCTGAAAGAGCACCTATTTTTAACTTTATTTTTATGACATTTTATATACTGGTAACACTTTTCACCTCTTCCTTGTGAGTGATCTTGCAGTTTTCTTCTGTGCATTTTTGCCTTCTCTCTCCTTAGACTTGTACAACTTGAACAGTCATTGTTTAGTATTTATATCCATATGCATGGTTAATGTGCTTTACATATAATTTTATCCATACTCAGAGCATCACAGTGTTCTGGGACATTTCTAAGTAACTCTCAGATAACACAGGTTCACTGATTACCATTATTGTTTCATAATGTTTATTATTGTTGCCTACACTGTTTGTCCTGTCTGTGTAGATATTGTTTTTTTTCACCAGGGTCTTTAGTTTTGTCTAACATGCCAAAGGCAAGTTTTCATGTGAACTAGTAGCATATATTTCCACAGGGGTGTGTGTATGTTTGTGTGTGTGTGTGTGTGTGTGTGTGTGTGTGTGTGTGTGTCTGTGTGTGTGTGTGTGTGTGTGTGTGTGTGTGTGTGTGTGTGTGTGTGTGTGTGTGTGTGTGTGTGTGTGTGTGTGTGTGTGTGTGTGTGTGTGTGTGTGTGTCTGTGTGTGTGTGTATGTATGTGTGCGTACGCACATGCGTGCGTGTGTGTAGTGTCTGTGTGTTGCAATCAAGTGACATCTCATTCACGACTAGATTTCTGCCTTATAATCACTGCTTAATGCAGCAGGACCTGATCCCTCTGTAACTACAGGTACATTTTTGATAATTACATGTTTACCATAAAATTAATGATTACTGCTTTTAAGCACTAGCAACCATGCTATTTTTGTCATGTTACAGTTTTTTTCTTACGGTCATACAACACATAGTCATCGTATTTATCTTTACCGAACTTCACTGATTTAGGAAGGAAAATTAATAGTATACAACCATCATAAAAATAAAAAGGTATATTTATAAAAAATGAAGCATATAAAGTTATACAAAGAAAACTTGCATAAATAGTGGTTAACATAAAAGCAATTGCTGTTGTTGTTGTTGTTGCTCTTTCGGCTTTTCCCAGTTAGGGGTCACCACAGCGGAACTCCGGTCCGCTAATGATTGGCAGTAAATTTTTACGGTGCCGAGGTGCCAGCTCGACACCCAACCTTCAATGAAGGCATGCCCATTCCACGCATGTCTTTCGAATGCCACTTGACCGCAGGGAGGACATGCAGACTCCACACAGAAGGTGCTCCAGCCGAGAATCGAACGGGAGAACCTCTTCCTGTGAGACAACAATGCTATCGCTGCACCACAGTTGAAATAAAAGTGATGTTATTCCATATTATTAATTCAAACTAAAATATTGCAGTGTTCATAAATCACATTTTCTGAAAAATCTGCCAGTATCTATTTTGACACATATATATATATATATATATATATATATATATATATATATATATATATATATATATATATATATATATATATATATATATATATATATATATATATATATATATATATATATAAGAGTGTTTTGGAGGTGAAAAGAGTGTTGGATAGAGTGATGTTTATGAAGCTGGAAATTGAAGGTGTAATGATGAATGTTGTTAGTGCATATGCTCCACAAGTTGCGTGTGCGATGGATGAGAAAGAAAAAATTTGGAGTGAGTTGGATGAAGTGGTGATGACTGTACCCAAGGGTGAGAGACTGGTGATTAGAGCAGATTTCAATGGGCATGTTGGTGAAGGGAACAGAGGGGATGAGGAAGTGATGGATAGGTATGGTGTTAAGCAAAGGAATGAAGAAGGTCAGATGGTAGTGGATTTTGCGAAAAGGATGGACATGGCTGTGTTGAATATGTATTTTAACAAGAGGGAGGAGCATAGGGTGACATACAAGAGTGGAGGAAGATGCACACAAGTGGATTATATCTTATGTAGAAGGGCCAGTCTGAAGGAGACTGGAGACTGTAAAGTGGTGGCAGGGGAAAGTGTAGTTAGGCAGCATAGGATTGTGGTTTGTAGGATGACATTGGTGATCAAGAAGAGGAGGATGAGTGTGAGGGCAGCACCAAGGATCAAATGGTGGAAATTGAATGGTATTTGTGAGGTGATGTTCAGGGAAGAGTTAAGGCAGGCACTGGGTGGCAGTGAAGAGTTACCGAATAGCTGGGTAACTACAGCAGAGCTAGTAAGAGAGATGGCTAGAAAGGTGCTTGGTGTGACATCTGGAAAGAGGAAGGAGGACAAGGAAACCTGGTGGTGGAATGAAGACGTACAGGAGAGTATACAGAGAAAGAGGTTGGCGAAGAAGAAGTGGGATTGTCAGAGAGATGAAGAAAGTAGACAAGAGTATAAGGAGATGAGGTGCATGGCAAAGAGAGAGAGAGGTGGTGAAGGCTAAGGATAAGGGGTATGACAAGTTGTATAAAAGGTTGGACACTAAGGAGGGAGAAAAGGACCTGTACCAATTGGCTAGACAGAGGGACCGAGCTAGTAAAGATGTGCAGCAGGTAAGGGTGATAAAGGATAATGAGGGAAATGTACTCACAAGCGAAGAGAGTGTGTTGAGCAGATGGAAAGAGTACTTTGAGGGGTTGATGAATGAAGAGAATGAGAGGGAGAGAAGGTTGGATTATGTGCGGATATTGAATCATGAAGTGCAGTGGATTAACAAGGAGGAAGTAAGGATAGCTATGAAGACGATGAAGAACGGAAAGGCTGTTGGTCCAGATGACATACCTGTGGAAGCATGGAGGTATTTAGGTGAAATGGCAGTGGAGTTTTTAACTAGATTGTTTAATGAAATCTTGGAAAGTGAGAGGATGCCTGAGGAATGGAGAAAAAGTGTTTTGGTACCGATTTTTAAGAATAAGGGTGATGTGCAGAGCTGTAGTAACTACAGAGGGATTAAACTGATTAGTCACAGCATGAAGTTATGGGAAAGAGTAGTGGAAGCTAGGTTAAGAAGGGAGGTAATGATTAGTGATCAGCAGTATGGTTTCATGCCAGGAAAGAGCACTACAGATGCGATGTTTGCTTTGAGAATGTTGATGGAGAAGTACAGAGAATGTCAGAAGGAGTTGCATTGTGTCTTTGGGGATTTAGAGACAGCATATGACAGGGTGCCTAGAGAGGAGTTGTGGTATTGTATGAGGAAGTCGGGAGTGTCAGAGAAGTATGTAAGAGTGGTACAGGATATGTACGAGGGTAGTGTGACAGCGGTGAGGTCTGCGGTGGGAGTGACAGATGCGTTTAAGGTGGAGGTGTGATTACATCAAGGTTCAGCTCTGAGCCCTTTCTTATTTGTAATGGTGATGGACAGGTTGACAGACGAGATCAGACAGGAGTCCCCGTGGACTATGATGTTTGCAGATGACATTGTGATCTGTAGTGAGAGTAGGGAACAGGTGGAGGAGACCCTGGAGAGGTGGAGATATGCTCTAGAGAGAAGAGGAATGAAGGTCAGCAGGACCAAGACAGAATATATGTGTGTGAATGAGAGGGAGGATAGAGGAATGGTGAGGATGCAGGGAGTAGAGGTGGTGAAGGTGGATGAGTTTAAATACTTGGGATCAACAGTTCAGAGTAATGGTGAGTGTGGAAGAGAGGTGAAGAAGAGAGTGCAGGCAGGATGGAGTGGGTGGAGAAGAGTGTCAGGAGTGATTTGTGACAGACAAGTACCAGTAAGAGTGAAAGGGAAGGTCTACAAGAGGGTAGTGAGACCAGCTATGTTATATGGGTTGGAGATAGTGGCATTGCAAAAAGGCAGGAGTCAGAACTCGATGTGGCAGAGCTGAAGATGTTAAGATTTGCACTGGGTGTGACGAGGATGGACAGGATTAGGAATAAGTATATTAGAGGGTCAGCACAGGTTGGAAGGTTTGGAGACAAAGCCAGAGAGGCAAGATTACATTGGTTTGGACATATGCTGAGGAGGGATGCAGAGTATATTGGGAAAAAGATGCTAAGGATGAAGCTGCCAGGTAACAGGAAAAGAGGAAGGCCTAAGATAAGGTTTATGGATGTGGTGAGAGAGGACATGCAGGTGGTTGGTGTGACAGAGCAAGATGCAGAGGACAGGAAGAAATGTAAACAGTTGATTTGCTCTGGTGACCCCTGATGGGAGCAGCCGAAAGAAGAAGAAGAAGATATATATATATATATATATATATATATATATATATATATATATATATATATATATATATATATATATATATATATATGGATCTAGGACTTATGCACGAATGTGCAAAGTCCCGAATCAATAATCACCGAACTTGTATTAATGAAGGCGCTTTCACCGAAAAAGCACTTTCGTTAATATATGTAAAAAAAAAAAAAAAAAAAAAAAGAAATCTATGTTTATGCAGCTGCACCCCCCACACCCCCTCACTTTAATATTCTCACTCCGAGACCACACTACAATGAGGAAAGGGGAATGTTGCCTTATCCACACCATAGTGCAGTCTCTCAAACAGGCATACTTACGCGAAAGTGCTTCTTTGGTGTAAAGCACTTTCATGCAAGTATGCCAAACCGAAATTAGTTTCGGTGATTTTGTCTTCGGAGATCTGTACGGATCCCACATATATATATATATATATATATATATATATATATACATATATATATATATATATATATATATATCTATATATATATATATATATATATATTTATATATATATATATATATATATATATATATAAGCTTACAATCAAAACTTGGAAACTGCATCCATCGACCGGCATGTAGTCGACTTGCAGTTTTGAGGTCGGCAGAACATTAAACCAAAACTGATCAACTACAGTACAACTATTTTCCCTGTTAAGAACCTCAAGTCAGATAGCTTAGCTGGTTCAAACGGTGCAAGTGTTAGTTTCTCTAAAACAAACTTGAGATCCCAAGGAGAGGCCACCAATTTACTTTGAAGCTTCTTATGCAAAACCCCTTTTAAGAAAATTTTGACATGAGACTGCCTTGAAAGAGGAGGATCTATGTGCAGATATGCTGAAATGGCCAATAAATGAACATTGAATGAAGAATAAGATAGTTCATTGGATATGAACTCACACAAATATTGTAAAAACAGAGAACAGTCCTGAATGGGTGATGGTTATGTTGTTGGCACCAACTACAAAACCTTTTCCATTTGCTAATATGATTTTTCTAGGAGCAGGCTTTTTGCCCCCATTAGTACCTGCTGCACATCCTCAGAAAACAGGTGCCCAAAAGGAATTAAGACCACATCATCCAGGCAGTCAATTGATGATGATTGATGTTGGGGTGTATCAAACACCCCTGTTCATGTGTGAGTAGATCCATTCTGTGAGGAAGCTTGGGGTAATTGCCCCTGGCCATTTCCAAAAGAAGGGAAAACCACAGTTGCCTTGGCCAGAAGGGAGTTACCAAAATGGTTTTGTGGATTCCTTCTGAATCTTCAGAATTACCCTGGATATTAGTGGAAAGAGTGTAAAAGCATACAGGAACATTCCTGTCTAAATAAAAGAAAAGGCATCTGTCTTTCAGGCCTTCTTACATGGAGTCCTGGAACACAATTTTTCTAGATGATTGTTCAGAGAGGAGGTAAAGAGGTCTACTTGAGGAGCTCCCCACATATGGATCAAATCTTGGAGGACATCCCCCTGATCTAGTTTCCATTTGTGAGGGTCTGCCTTGGTCTTGCTTAGCTTGTCTGCCAAACAATTTTGCTCTGACAGAATGTAGGATACCTGTAAAGTGAGATTGTGAAGTTATATTCCAATCTACCATGGCTAGACTGCAAAGGGGGTATGACTTGGTTCCCTCTTGCTTGTTGATATATCACATGACTGTGGTATTTTCTGTAACCACTTGAAAACGTCCAGGGGACCAAAGATGGTTTTGAGAGCTGAGTATCTTGAGAGGAAGCAACTCCTTGATATTTATGTGCTTGCATCTGTCCTTGGTGTCCCATACCTTCTGCACTTATCTCTCCCAAAACTGCTCCTCAAAAGAAGTCCAAAGCATCTGTGGTGAATGACTTCTTTGGAGCAAGGATGGAGAAGGGGAGACCTGGATTTAAGTATCTGTTGTCGCCACCAAAACATTTCTCTTCTGATAACCCCCATTACTGGTATCCGAAAAAATAAAGTGTGTTCATGCTAGGACCAAATAGATTTCAGATAAAGCTGTATCTTTCTTATGTAGAGTCTTGTCAGGGGTAGCATGAGTATTATAGATGCCATGAGACCCAAAATTCTGAGGTATTCCCTCACAGTGACTGAAGTCTTGAGTGGCAAACCTTCAAAATAGAGTTATATAAAGATCTATTTTTTTCTGTGGAAGAAAAGGTCTTTAAACTGAGGTGTCTAGTTGACATCCCAAGAGCACAATACTGTGTGAGAGAGTCAAGAAAGACTTTTGATTGGTCTCTTGGAATCTCAGATTGTGCAAGAGATCGCTCACCCATGAGATAGACTCCTGACATTTTGCAAATGATATTGCAAAGATAAGCAAGTTGTCTAAATGTGGAAAATGTGGATACCATGCAACCTGCAATGAGCTATAATTGGAGCTAGACACCTTGTCAGTACTCTTGGTGCAATAGATAGTTCAGAGGGTAAGGCAGAGAACTGATAATGTGATCCAGACATACAAAATCTCAAGGAACATCTGAAGTCTGAACCAGTAAGAATATGATGATAAACATCATATAAGTCTAGTGTTGCCAGGAAACTTGAAAGAGGAATAAGGGGTAACAGGTTGTGAAGTAACATCATTTTGAATTTGTGCACTATCACAGACAGGATTACGAAAGAAAGATCCAGAACTGGTCTCCAAGCATTTTCTTTCTATGGCACTAGGAACATCCTTGAATAAAACCCCTTTCGTGCCTGTGAGGGAGGAACTGGTTATATCACTCCTTGGACAACATGCGATAAACAACAGGTAGAAATAAAAAAGGTCTGATCTGCAGGATGAGGAATGAACACCCTGAAAAGGAGGAATTTTCTCTCATTGCCATTTGTAACCCCAGTAAATGATTTTCAGAACCCATTTGTATGAAACAAACTGTTGCCAAATAAAAAACTGGACATTCAGACTTATTGGACTGTCCTTGGTTTTGTGAGGTTTGAGACTTCTTTTTGGAAACCCCTGCCACCTCTTCTTCTTAAATGTCTGTTTACCTTCATTCTGTTGAGATGGTTTATTCTATTTTTGCCAAAAATTGGATGAGGAGAAAAAAATCCCTTTGACAATTTGGAAGAGGAGGACTGAAAAATAATAGATATTCTCTGGATCAGCGTGTCCCTTTTGTTGGTCACCTCTGCAGCAGAGGGGCGAAATACTAAATCTCTATCCAAGGATGAATGTAAAACCTCATTATTTTAATCATCTAAGAGGTTCTGAGACTGCAGCCATGCAAACCTCCTCAAAACAGTACCAGTGGCCATTGCCCTGGAAGAAGTATCAACATAATCATACACATACTGCAAACAATGAGTAGTGACCTGTACAACAGAAGACACTTACTTATTTAAAGCATTTTTTCTTCACAAGAAGAAGCTGTAGATAAAACATTCTTCATACTTTTACAATATGTCAGAAAAAACTTTAACATATGAGGCTGAAAATTTAAAATTCTTAAAATCTAAGTTGCAGAAGTATATACTATTTTCCCATAGCTATCTATAATTTTCCTATCCTTATTAGAAATAATAGGATTGGAATAACTAAGTGCTTAGCAGCAGTGGAGTCAACTAATGCTACAGCTTCTGTGTCAGGTTTGGGAATGGTGTACAAAAATTAAAAAGACTGATGAACTGTATACATTGTATTTGCCTTTTCAAGGAGAGCTGGCTATCAAGAAAGATGTAGGCAGTAAGACACATATCTTCTAGAGAAGAAGGACAGGAGGAATGGGTGAAGGTTCTGGAACATTCTTCAGTAGCAACACATAGTATTTTCTGAGGGACTGATAAAACTCAGTATTCTCCCACTAAAAACACTGGCACGTTCCAGCAATGGTGTCAGAGAAAGAGAAATCCCCACAGGAAGAATCAGAAACTGAGCTCTCGAGTTTGAATCAGAAAATTGAGGACAAAACCCCTGAAGCCATCCCAGCATCTTTCTGTTCACATTCAGAACCTTGAACCTCTTCAGGAAAAGAGGCATCCCTCTTTCTTTTACCAGAAAATACAAGAAGGATCAATAGCATGAATTAAACCCTGAGGAGGAGTAGATACATATTAGTTTTTTTGTTTCCTTTTGGCAGGAAAAATAGAGCCAATTGTGTTACTAATCACAGCAGCTGCTTACCTGGGGATGGGTACAGCATTCTATCATAATAGGGAAACATTCCCTGTTCCCTCTCCCAGGATCAAAACAAGAATATCTTTTCCTTGTCCATTGCAGCAGTTGCAGGCAATGTTGCTAACCCCCCAGTCCCTAGTGACTGTAGGTGCTACACCAGAGGGATTAGGGGTAAAAGATGAGTGGCTGAGGTACAACAAATAGTCACAGCAGTCACCCACCTGCAGCTGAAGCAAACTGCTAGCCTGCTGTGGTGGCAAAGAGTGTTAGCTTAACTTTTTTTCTTTTTGTGGCTGGAAGGACTGACCATGGGATCGACAATTTGTTCAATTATCATTCTGAAAATTGTATCTCTTTCCAAGGGAAGACAAGAAACAAATGCAGGTAAAACTATCAGTTCACAGAAATTACTTTTTTGACAGAAATAACACAGTAAAAAGCACTTTGAAACAATATTGCAACCCCACAATAGAACATTAAATACAATTTCTCCACAGAAAATATGTTATCAGTTAATTTATACTACTTTAAAGCTGACAGTTAAAAATACATTTCAGTTTCAAGACAGTCCATGAAAACATAATACTCCTAGCTTTAAAATAACTTTCCTGAGGAGGAAATTAATAAAGCATCAGTAAATATAAGAAAATGGGAGATTTTTCCCCTCAAAGGGAACTTATCTGCCCCGAAAAGGAAAGCATAAGCTGACTGTCGATCCCCGACAGTCTCAAAGGACTGTACTGTTCAGTGGCAGTAAAGCTCTGAAGGGCTTCACTCCCAAACTTACCTTTTAGTCAGCCCATCTCAAGTTGCTTGACACTTGGGGTACGTGGAAGGTGCTGTGAAGCTTTGGAAGCTGTCCAGGTATTATATCCTTGGCAGGATTTAACCCATATAGCTACGGCTACTGCATTAGTGATCAATATGAAGAACATATGTTGTTTAACTCATTTGACTATAAGCAGCTGCTTGTGAATGAAGTATCCTAGGATGTAATTACTAAAGGGTTTGCATCTAGAAATAAAGAGGTTATAGTGCCCCTCTACTCGTCACTCATCAGACCCATCATAGAGTACAATGCCCCATTTGGGATGTACCTCACAAGACACTTCCAACAGCTGGAAAGACCATAAAAGTACCTCACCAAGAGGATTACTGGCCTCAAACATATGTCCTATGCAGAACGACTGAAAAAACTCAGGCAGTACTCAGTGGCATATCGCTTACTCAGAGGTGATTTCTGCCTGACTTACAAAGCCATGTCCAACTCAGAATTGATGGACATGCTTCACCTAAAGAAATCCAAGTCACTGCGAGCCACGCGCTCTAGTGAGCTAAACCTCACCACAACAATAAATATAACATGCTGGAGGGATAGATTCCTGTCACAGAGAATTCCCATGCTTTGGAACAAAAGTCCTATCTACATTAGGCAGAGCCCCTCACTAACACTCTTCAACAGAAACCTTAACGAGTGGATGGGTAACAGAAAATACACCCCTGGGATCACTTCATTGGCTCTGCTTGACAGAGGCTCAGTTAATTAACCAATGGGGTGGCGAAAGCCAACACACTCTGGCTAGACTTATAAATGACCTCGGGCAGATAGCCTAGTACCTACCAATGAACCTATGAACCTGTGTGACAGCCACACAGTAAATCAGAGCTTTGAAGCAATCTAGTTTCTCATGTTGGTTTGTCAGGACTACAGTGTCTTAATAGTGTTAGAAAAGATTAGGGAAAGCCCTCCTACCCAAGAGTTCCCCTTAAAGACCTGGTCAGGATTCATAAACAATGCATACACTGCTGTAATGCAAGTTTACAGGATAGGAATGGCAAATAGCTTAAAATAATTCAGAAAACAAGTGAGTAGAGTTCAGTAGAAGTATATTATGGGGGTGGTGTGGCTCTAATGTTTAAACATCACCTCAACATCCAGATCCTTAACACATCTGCCACCCACATTGGAAATGAAGAAATCCTATATGCCAATCTCAAACTAAACCCAAATAAAACAATGAACATCATAGGATGCTACTTTCCACCTGGCCAAAACATCTCACCCCTGGAAAACCTCCTGAACTGGGCTAACCATTCCCTACCCCAGGAAACCATAATCCTAGGTGATTTTAATATCAACTGGGTATCTTGTAGTAACAATCATTCAGCCCACCACTAAACCTTCATGGTTTCTCCCAAGTAATATAGTCATCTACCTGGATAAATAAAAAATCTAGCAAACATATTACTCTCTACTGGATATTAGTCAATAAAGACCCTCACTCATGCTTAGCTGGCTGTCTACCAGACAGCATCAGTGACCACACTCCAACATTTCTTCTGAGACACCACTTAAATTGTACTAAACCCATCATCTGTAGGCAAATCCAAAATATGGTAAACTTTAACCTTCTCTCCTTTATCTTATCCCTTCAAAAATGTGATTGGACACCACTAAAGTACCTCAGTCTGGATGAAGCCATCCACTTCTTCAGTAGCACCTTCCTAAACATCCTAAACACACATGGCCCCATAAGAAATGCCAGAGTCAAAACACAGTACTCTCCTTGGCTACAAAATAGCACCAGGGCACTAATGAAAATCAGAGATAAGGCCTGGGAGCACTGGTGCTTAACAAAAAAACCCTCCTCTCGATAGACATTCCTAGAGTCATGCAATAATGTCAAAAAGCACATAAAAGAAGATAAAACACAATATTATGATTCTGCCCTAAACTCCTCCCATCACAACCCTAAGCAGTTCTGCCCACAATAAACTCCATTCTCCACCCAGGTAAAGTAGGCACTCCCCCACCTACCACTCCCTCTTCCTCCAGCAGTATTGCTGACTCATTCAATGAATACTTTACTGAAACTGTTCTGTTTTTGACTAAACAACACAGCCCTCTACCCACCCTCCCTACATCAAAACCAGATACTCTGCCCACAGTCTTTTCTTTTTCATCAGTACCTACCGCCTATATAAAAAAATTCTATTGAAACTTAAGCCTAAAAAACTTGCCTGACAATCTCCCCTCTGAATACCTAAAAATAGCAGCAGAAGCCCTAGCTTATCCAGTCCCTATCTTAAGTCCTTACCAGAAAGCTGTGTCCCCACACTGTGGAAAATATCCCACATCATTCCCCTCCATAAAGGTGACTCCTCCACTGAGCTTTCCAATTACTGCCCCATAGCCATCCTTTCTCCACTTTCCAAGATACTTGATGAATGCATCCATTCTTAAGTATTAGACTACCTCTTAGCTAATAACCTCCTCTCTAGCATCCAACATGGCTTCAGGCTATACCAAAGCGCTACTAACCACCTTGATCTCTTTCACCAATGCTATCCTTCATCATAAAAATAATGGCCTGTTCACCTCTGCTATATTTCTGGATCTATCCAAGGCTTTTGACATGGTCTCAGACAAACTACTAATCTCTGTTCTCACTAACCTATCCTTTTCCCACTCAGCTACTGATTGGTTTCACAGCTATCTAACTGGCCACAACAATCAGTTGTCTTCCATAATGAATCAACAGCAAAACGCTATTGTCCGGATACTCTAGTAGAAGAGTAGGTTAGATCCACCTTTTCGTCCCATTATATCAGGGAGTTATTCAAAAATATTTCCATTAGGAACAGCCATAGACAGATGGCTTAAGCATATTTATAATAAAGTACCACATTTAATTGAGGACTCATGGGCCTTTTTGGGTAACTTAACATCTGATTTATGGAAAAGGGATATAGTATATATTACGATAGATGTGATAGACTTATTTTCAAGTATTCCAAAACAACAAGGACTGGAAAGTTTTTGTAACAGCATTAGACAATATTCTAACCTGAAATGGGACCAAATTAGCTTAATAATGGAACTAATGTCTATTGTTCTTGAGTATAATTATATATGTATATTAAATATAATATATATTTTAAGTAACAATACTAGAGAGATGCATACACTCTCAGGTCTCAGACTACCTCCTTACTAACAACCTCCTTTCCAGTACTCAGCATGGTTTCCAACCAAACCATAGCACCACCACTGCCTTACTCTCCTTTACTAACACTATCCTTCAGCATAAAAGCAATGGCTATCTCTCCTCTGCTACTTTCCTAGACCTATCTAAAGCATTTGACATGGTCCTACACAAACAACTTATCTCTGTCCTCAATAACCTATCCTTCTCACAATCTGTCACCAACTGGTTTCAGAGTTACCTGTCTGACCACCAACAAGCCGTTGTATGGCAGACATATCTCCCCAACTACCTGTCTCCACAGGGGTTCCCCAAGGATCCATCCTTGGACCCCTGCTCTTCTCTGTTTACACCAATAATCTAGCCTCTGCCACCAAACATGGCACACTCATACAATACGCAGATGACTCAACCATCATCTGCTCAGCCCAGTCCCTACCAAAACTGCAAAAAGTCACACAGGAAGCCTTTTCCTCTGTTGAAACATGGTTATCCGATGCCCAATTAATACTCAACCCAAACAAAACTAAACTACTCATCTTCCAACCCACCAAACATACTCAAAACAACTCTCACTTTAACATCACAGCAAAAGACAACACCACTATATACCCAACTGAACACACCAAATTGCTAGGAGTGGAAATAGACAATAAACTAAAATTTGACATTCACATATCCATGACCATAAAAAAAGTCCACAAAAAACTAGGAGCGTTATACAGAAATAAGCAATTTCTCACGAAAGCAGCAAAGATTTCAGTAGCAAATTCCCACCTTATCTCCACCCTACTTTATGCCTCTCCAATATATACCAACCTAAGGCAATGTGATCTAAACAAGCTAGAGACCTGCTACAACCAAATCGCCAAATTCGCCACAGCGGCATCCTACCGTAGTCACCACTGTCTCTCACTTGCTGAACTGGGCTGGCTTGAACTCCCTCACCTCCTTCAGTGGTATCAACTCTCACTCGCCCACAAACTAGTAAACCATCCACTAAATGTCCCATCCCTCCAGAATCTACTCCAACCCTATCACACCACCAGACCACTAAGATCCAGCAACAAAAATCACTTGTAGATCACTAAAGCCAATAACTCTGCTAGTGAAGCACTATTCTCTTGCGCCATAGCCAAATTATGGAACTCACTCCCACCCACAATTACCTCCGTACCATCATGCACCCACTTCAAAACTTTACTAAAAGTGCACCTAAAAACATGCTGGCTATGCCCTTGCAACTCCCACTCTAATATCATCCACCCCATCCAACCACTACCTTTCTTTCCACTCCACTAACTACCTTGATTATAGCAAGCTCAGATGCTCATAAGCCTAGTACTTATTATACAGCAGGAACTTCTCATTGTAACATTTGTTAATGTCTGTTATGTACTTCACAGATAAAGATTCTAGTTGTCTACTGATGTACTATGTTCTTCATCTGTAAATATGTTGTAAGTAATTGCTATGTTAAATTGTTAATCGCTATGTAATCCAATGTAACTACTGTCTGTTTATTTTACTGTGGAGCTTTTCTCCCCGGGCTTCGCTGAAAATGGACCTACATCCAGTTGGACACTCCCGGTCAACAAATTTAAATAAATAAATAAATAAATAAATATACTTTGAAGGAGAGTATTATAAGCAAACTAGAGGGGTAGCAATGGGGGCAGCTTGTGCCCTGATTTCTGCGAACCTAGTTATGCTAGACTGGGAAAAAGATAAAATATTTAAAAGTGACTATTATAAGTATATTAGATATTACTCGAGATTTTTGGATGATATTTTTATTTTATGGGACGGTTCAGAAAACATTATCAGTACTTTTATAGAGTATTTAAACAGTACAAGTGATTATTTAAAGTTTACATATAACAGCAGTACTGAGAGAATAGCATATTTAGACACATATATATCTAGTGTGAATAATGGATTTAAATCTCGTATTTACAGAAAGAAAACTTTTTCCTTTAATTATTTAGAATTCTCCAGCAGACACCCCTATAAAACAACGAAAAATATATTTAAAGGACAATGTATACATGCAGCTAGGATGACATCAACGTATTTGGAGATGTTAGAAGAAATAGATTTTATAAAAGAGCTATTTAGATCTAGAGGGTACCCTGAAAAATTATTGAATGATACAAAGATGTATGTAATTAATGAAAGGGGGAAAAAGTACACACCAGTTTTAGGAAAACAGCAATTAATTAAGTCTAAGGTAGATGACAATGTAACTGATAGATATAGCAGAGCATGTATACTAGAATACACGCCTCAGGTAAATCAAGTGAAAAATATAATAAGCAGACATTGGAACATTCTCACAGCAGATAGTGAAATTAAAGACGTAGTAGGAGAGACTCCCTTATTTGTTTATAAAATGGGAATTAATATGAAATTGATTTTAGAAAGGAGTATTACAATAAAGGAAAGAAATGTGCAGAGAAAGGGAATGAAAAAGTGTGGAAGCTGTGGACAATGTAATGCTATATTAGAAAGAGAAGAAATTACTTTAGACAATATTAACAATACTAAAATTGTTTTACAGTATGGCAATTGTAATACCAGTAAAATTATATACATCGCCAAATGTATGTCATGTCCTAGCTTTTATATAGGAAAGACAGAGAGGAAATTCGAAAAAAGAATATACGATCACATATATGCTATAAGAAAAAATGACAACACTAATGCACTTTCTAGACATGTTACAAAATATGGGGATAGTCATGAATTTAGATTTGCTATACTAGAACAGTTAAAGGTGAATCACAGAGAAGGCAATATTAAAGCCCTCTTGGGAGAAAGGGAAGTGAGATGGCAAATATTAACAGATGCCTCATCTACACCAGGATTAAATGACTATATAACAATCAAACCAATGTTGCAGAAATACACCTAATGAACAAAGATATTTTATCACTGTTTAAATTCTCTAAGCAATCAATGGATATATTACTAATAAGTTGATATGGAGTAAAAAGTATATAGTATTTATTAGAGATATCCGCATCTAGATTGTAATAACATTTAGCTTTGACTTATTATGTTTTAATATTTATTTATTTTTTAAGTTCTTTGCATATTATGCAGCATGTATATTTATGCATATGTATTATATAAACAGTAAGCATAGATGGTCAATTGCAAGCTTATAGTTGTTCTACACTAGTTATATGTATTTGAAATACAACATAAACGAACAAAGTATAAACATTATAATAATGCTTTTTTAGATTCAGTATGTTTAGGTATAGCCAGTAACATTAGTTATGATAGCTTTACTTGGCAAGTCATTATTTTAGGAATAATATTTGTTTTTTTAAATTGTTTTTAAATAGTGTATGTCTTTTTAAAGGAAAGACTTTTTAATCGAACAACCTTGGCCAATTTGGCGCCAAAAAGTGTATAAATAGAGTTAATTCATTAATTAAGGTTATTCTGAAGAAGTCCACATTGTAGTGAATGAAAGCACTTAATCGAATGTGTTAATGAAGTTTTGCAACTTATATTTTATTTTTCATTAAACTGGTAGTATTATTGTTTGCTGGACTTGTGGTTTCTACTAGAGTATCCGGACAATAACATTTTGCTGTTGATTGATTCTTGGTCGTTTCAATGCTATTATTTGGACTTTTATTCTGTGGTATTATGGATACCCTAGAGGATAGTTCTACTAACAAATGCACACCAGAAGATGATGGTGACTTGCAGAGACTTCGTCTGGAGGTCTCATCTTTGAAAGGAGAAGTTACACGCCTTTTGGAACTCATGACTCAAGTTGAGCCAAAGCGGCAAGCTACTTTGAATCTGAATAGAGCATCTAACCAGTCACAGAGCAGCGATTTAGAAGTGGAGCTCCCAATGCTCAGGAAATTCGAACTGGTGCTTCAACAGCGCTAGAGACTGTGGACTTGCAATGAACTGGAATGGAAAACAGTCAGTTTTCTGAGAGAGAATTTACCTTTGACTTTTCTTTATACAACTTAGATGACGAAGCTTGGTGCACTGGAAATAAACCAAAACGGAATATGGCATTTCATACATATTCTACAGCTGTGCACAATGGAATATCAGAAGGAAAAGGTACTGTAAGACACGGGTCTAGTCCTAGAGCTTGTGTTAATAATACTCAAAAAGTTATTAACAATATGGGACACAATAATGTTAAACTGGATAATTTTTTACAGAAAGATGTATGTTTTGACAATCCTAGTCAAGCAATGGGACTAAAAAGCATTGTCGGGGACACTACAATGGGTTCCCTAAAAGAACTAATATATGCCTTTGGAAAAACTTTAAATATGATTAAAGGCATAAAAATTGATAATGCTTATCTCAATAAATGTATAGCATTGAAAATAGTCCCTAAAGGACTTCTTTTTTTAAAATACCTATGGGTGTATGGTTAAATGACGAAGTGTGTGAGGAATTTGATGCTCTATTTAATAGCTTTGGTTTTGAATACATGAAATTACTGATTAAAAAGAATGATGAGAAATTATGCAAACTGATTGAGAAAGTGGAGAAATTGAATAAGGCCATAACTAATGACTTGCTGTTTGACCAATGGGAAAGATTATATTTTAAACAATTTGTGATAGCTGATAAGAAGGCACAGGACATCTTTTTAAAGAAAAATAAAAAAATAATAGGGATACTTCAGATTATAAAGCCAATAGAGTGTATCCATGAAAGAACAGAAATAGTGGAAGTGATAAAAAATCTGAGAGTAATGCACAATGGCTTAATTTGTATAATCAGAAGGAACAATATGGGGGAGAGAAATAAAATTTTTATGGAGAACAGGGATACAACCAAGGGGGGAATTGGAAAAAGAACTGGAAGTGGAGGAGAAATCGACTGGGTTGGGGCCAGAGAAACCCCAACAACCAGAATTGGAGAGAGTATACGAGATAGAGGGGGAAGAAGCAGGAAATAGTGTTTATGATGAAAATGAAGCTGCATTTACACTGGAGACGAATATAAATGATATAATAAATAGTAAAGACAACTTCATTATTTACAATTATACTAGTTTAAAGGTGAATGATGAGTATTTTCAACTATTCTCTAAAGGAATGAAGTATATACCCAAAAATAAATTTTATGTGGTAGAATGCTTAACTGGGATAAAAATGTTTCTCAGGAAAATTAATTTAGCTATACAGTTTTGAAGTAAACCTGTAATGACAGGAAAAGAAGTGTTAAAGAAAAAAAGTACATTTATTTTTTATTTTATTTTTATTTTATTTAACATTTGTTGACCGGGAATGTCCGACTAGGTTCCACAGAGCCTGTTTTCAGCGGAGGCCCGGGGAGAAACACTCCAGATGCATGTCTTTGGAATGTGGGAGGAAGCCGGAGTACCCGGAGGAAACCCACGCGAACACAGGGAGAACATGCAAACTCCACACAGAAGGCACCCCAGCCGAGAATCGAACTGGAGAACCTCTTGCTGTGAGGTGACAATGTTAACCGCTACACCACTGTGCCGCCCTACATATATACCCCCATGCATCCAAATGTGGCTATTTATGAGAAAATAGTAGCAAAAGAGATTTATAGTTTATATAATGAAACAAGATATAAAAAAAGATTAGTAATTTATCCAATGAGGAGATACATTTATTACAAAGACTTAAGAAAGATAAAAAGATCAGAATAACGAAGCCAGATAAGGGAGGGGGTGTAGTTATATACAATGTGGAAGAATATAATAATAAGATGTATCAAATTCTACAGGAATCAGGCAATTACACTACAGTGTCTATAAATGAAATAAATATTGGATATAAACGTATAGATATGTTTTTGGAAGAATTCTTATTAGATGGACATATTACAAATGACACTTACAAGTTCATGAGTGTTGAACATCCCGTATTAGCAACCATAGTAGGTGTACCTAAGGTACATAAAAATATCATAGATCCACCTTTTCATCCCATTATATCAGGGAGTTATTCGAAAACATTTCCATTAGGAACAGCCATAGACAGATGGCTTAAGCATATTTATAATAATGTACCACATTTAATTAAGGACTCATGGGCCTTTTTGGGTAACTTAAAATCTGATTTATGGAAAAGGGATATAGTATATATTACGATAGACATGATAAACTTATTTTCAAGTATTCCAAAACAACAAGGATTGGAAAGTTTTTGTAACAGCATTAGACAATATTCTAACCTGAAATGGGACCAAATTAGCTTAATAATGGAACTAATGTCTATTGTTCTTGAGTATAATTATATATACTTTGAAGGAGAGTATTATAAGCAAACTAGAGGGGTAGCAATGGGGGCAGCTTGTGTCCCGATTTATTCAAACCTAGTTATGCTAGACTGGGAAAAAGAAAAAAATATTTAAAAGTGACTATTATAAGTATATTAGATATTACTCGAGATTTTTGGATGATATTTTTATTTTATGGGATGGTCCAGAAAACAGTATCAGTACTTTTATAGAGTATTTAAACAGTATGAGTGACTATTTAAAGTTTACATATAACAGTAGTACTGAGGGAATAGCATATTTAGACACATATATATCTAGTGTGAATAATGGATTTAAATCTCGTATTTATAGAAGGAAAACTTTTTCCAATAATTATTTAGAATTCTCCAGCAATCACCCCTATAAAAAAATGAAAAATATATTTAAAGGACAATGTATACGTGCAGCTAGGATGACATAAACGTATTTGGAGATGTTCGAAGAAATAGATTTTATAAAAGAGCTATTTAGATCTAGAGGGTACCCTGAAAAATGATTGAATGATACAAAGGTGTATGTAATTAATGAATGGGGGAAAAAGTACACACCACTTTTAGGAAAACAGCAATTAATTAAGTCTAAGGTAGATGACAATGTAACTGATAGATATAGCAGAGCATGTATACTAGAATACACGCCTCAGGTAAATCAAGTGAAAAATATAATAAGCAGACATTGGAACATTCTCACAGCAGATAGTGAAATTAAAGACGTAGTAGGAGAGACTCCCTTATTTGTTTATAAAATGGGAATTAATATGAAATTGATTTTAGAAATGAGTATTACTATAAAGGAAAGAAATGTGCAGAGAAAGGGAACGAAAAAGTGTGGAAGCTGTGGACAATGTAATGCTCTATTAGAAAGAGAAGACATTACTTTAGACAATATTAACAATACTAAAATTGTTTTACAGTATGGCAATTGTAATACCAGTAAAATTATATACATCGCCAAATGTATGTCATGTCCTAGCTTTTATATAGGAAAGACAGAGAGGAAATTCAAAAAAAGAATATACGATCACATATATGCTATAAGAAAAAATGACAACACTAATGCACTTTCTAGACATGTTACAAAATATGGGGATAGTCATGAATTTAGATTTGCTATACTAGAACAGTTAAAGGTGAATCACGGAGGAGGCAATATTAAAGTCATCTTGGCAGAAAGGGAAGTGAGATGGCAAATATTAACAGATGCCTCATCTACACCAGGATTAAATGACTATATAACAATCAAACCAATGTTGCAGAAATACACCTAATGAACAAAGATATTTTATCACTGTTTAAATTCTCTAAGCAATCAATGGATATATTACTAACAAGTTGATATGGAGTAAAAAATATATAGCATTTATTAGAGATATCCGCATCTACATTGTAATAACATTTAGCTTTGACTTATTATGTTTTAATATTTATTTAAGTATTTTTTAAGTTCTTTGCATACTATGCAGCATGTATATTTATGCATATGTATTATATAAACAGTAAGCATAGATGGTCAATTGCAAGCTTATAGTTTTTCTACACTAGTTATATGTATTTGAAATACAACATAAACGAATAAAGTATAAACATTATAATAATGCTTTTTTAGATTCAGTATGTTTAGGTATAGCCAGTATCATTAGTTATGATAGCTTTACTTGGCAAGTCATTATTTTAGGAATAATATTTGTTTTTTTTAAATTGTTTTTAAATAGTGTATGTCTTTTTAAAGGAAAGACTTTTTAATCAAACAACCTTGGCCAATTTGGCACCAAAAAGTATATAAATAGAGTTAATTCATTAATTAAGGTTATTCTGAAGAAGTCCACATTGTAGTGGATGAAAGCGCTTAATCAAATCTGTTAATGAAGTTTTGCAACTTATATTTTATTTTTCATTAAACTGGTAGTATTATTGTTTGCTGTACTTGTGGTTTCTACTAGAGTATCCGGACAATAGCGTTTTGCTATTGATTGATTCTTGGTCGTTTCAATGCTATTATCTGATCTTCCATAATGACCTATCTCCTCGACTTCCTGTAACACTCAGTGTTCCCCAAGGCTCCATCCTTGGTCCCCTACTATTCTCACTCTTCACCAATGATCTGTTCACAGCCGCCAAGCATGCTTCTCTTATACAGTATGTAGATGACTCTACCCTCATCTGTTCAGCCCCAACTATACCTGAACTCCACAAGATCACACAGGAAGCCTTTTCATCAGTAGAAAGCTGGCTATCAAATGCCCAGTTATCACCCAACCCAAGAAAGACTAAACTCCTTATCTTCCAACCCACTAAATCTAAACCAGTTATCCCCCACTTTAATATTTTAGCCAATGACAATACCGTCATCTCCCCAACAGAACACACCAAACTACCTGGTGTTGAAATTGACAACAATCTCAGATTTGACACATTTCTCTTAGCATAAAAAAGGTTCATAAAAAAATAGGTGCATTGTACAGAAACAATTCCTCACCAAAACAGCCAGAATTTCTGCTGTAAATTCCCACCTAATCTCTACTTTACTCTACGCCTCTCCTATACTTAACTACCCTAGACAATCAGACCTAAACAAGCTTGAGGCTTGCTACAATAAAGTTGCTAAGTTTGCCACTGGTGCATCTTATTGCAACCACCACTGTGTCTCACTTAGAGAAATTGACTGGCTTGAACTCCCTCAACTTCATCAACTGAATCAACTCTCTCTTGACCACAAGTTAATAAACTGTCCTCTTAAAGTCCCATCTCTTCAAAACCTTCGCCAGCCCTACTGCTCCATTAAACCACTACACTCCAGCAGCAAAAATCTAATTCTAGTGACCAAACCCAAAAACTCAGCTGGAGAAGCACTATTCTCCTGCATCATATTCAGATTATGGAATGACCCCCCCCCAACCACACTACCTTCTTGAAATCACTTCAATACTGCACTAAAAACTCACTTAAAAAGTCTCTGGTTATGCCCATGCACCAGTCTTGACTAGTAACCCTCCTTTTACCTCCCCTTCCTCTCCCCTCCCCTAGCCACCCTGCCTCACACCATCTGATCATGGCATTCCTTCTACTGCAGGCTCTGGTTCACTGTTTACCCTCCCCTTCCCTCCTCACTCAATCTGTCAGACCTGTTATAGCATGCTTAACTACCTCACTTCATCTCAACTCCAAATACATATCCAACTGACTTACACCTAGCTTCCTCTCACTACCACGTATATTACTCACTCAGTCTCCTCTCTTACTCCTCTATCTTCCCCTTCTGTCCCATTAGCCCTTCTAGCTTGTTCCACCTTCATGTGGAGCATCTGCTTTATATCAGTTTGAGTTTAGTGCAATATTTGCATATAAGATTTGGGTTTATGAGTTTAGAACAGTATCCGTTTGAGCTTAGCACTATCTGTATATATATATCCTACCTTTATTCCTAGCCTCTAGCTAGATATTTGTATATCTGTTCATTACTATGTTTCGTATTGTATGTATATTTAATGTTTGCTGCAGTATGTATTATTTGCTATTGTATGTATATTCAATTGTTCTTTATGAACTATGCTGCTCATTTATTGTTCTGTGGCACTTTTCTCCCTGGGCATCCACTGAAAAAGAACGTGTGTCCAGTTGGAATTTTCCTGTAAACAAATGTAAATAAATATTGTTATGCTGTACAAAGGACTTGGTACACAGAAAACATGCAAACCTGCACATTGGTATACAGAAATGATGTCGTTCCATGATCCACAAACTGGCAACAGTGGACTCTTACATTTAGGGCTAGCTATCCAATGCTCAACTCCTACTCAACCCAAGTAAGACAAAACTTCTCCTGTTCCAACCTTCCAAAGCCACCCAAAACACTCCCTACTTCAACATTCTTGCCAAAGACAATAGCATCATCTCTCCATCTGCACATATAAAATTACTCAGTGTGGAAACAGACAACAAACTTAGATTTGACACCTACATATCTCTCACAATAAAAAAAGTTCACAAGAAACTTGGTGCATTATATCGAAGCTGCCAATCCTAACCATAGTCAATTCCCAGCTAATCTCCACTCTACTCTATGCAACCCCCATACTTACCAACCTTAAACAGACAGACCTACACAAGCTGGAAGTTTGTTAAAATAAAATTGCTGAATTTGCCACTGGAACCTCCTACCGCAGCCATCATTGTATCTCCCTTAAAGAACTAAACTGGCTAGAACTCCCACAACTCCTTCACTTTAATCAACTCACCCTCACTCATAAACTTATTAACCACCCCTTAACATCCCTTCCCTTCAAACCCTTCTCCAACACTATCACCCCACTAGGCCCCTAAGATCAAGCAACAAAAATCAACTCACTATCAAACCCAAAAACTCAGCAGGAGAAGCCATATTGTCATGTACCATATCTAAACTTTGGAATAATCTTCCACCCTCTATAACTACTCTACCTTCCAGCAGCCTTTTCAAGACTGCGCTCAAATTCCACTTAAATTTGCACTGGCTTTGTCCTTGTTCTAATCCAGACTAACACCCCCACCCTTACCCTCCCCACCTAGACTCTTAACCCAGCTATACTACCGCCACTACTATCCACAGTCAGAAATAGCTAGTTGTCCTCTTGTTTGACAACTTTGTTACTAATATTATAAACGACAAGAAACTATCTTAACTTGCAACATTTACTGTATATACTGTTGAAAATCAATATCTTGTTATTGTATTAAAGCCAACAACCTGTAATGTTGTTTACTATTGTTGCAACTTTGCATCTCTATCATGTACAGGATGTGGAGCTTTTCTCCCCCGGCATCCGCTGAAAAAGGACCTGCGTCCAGTCGGAATTTCTCAGTAAACAAATGTAACTAACTAACTAACTAAATAAATAAATAAAATGACATCTCTATCTTGCACTTTGTTACTTATAAATTTATATACTAAACCATTTGAACTTTGGCACTGATATCACTTATTTTGCTAGACTATTCGAGATATAACTAAGTAGACCAAATATGTGGTAATACTGATATTTATTGTAGATGCTATGCCATAAATACATTTGTTTGTCCTGGGCTGTTACAGAAAATTACAGCAGTGTTTGCAGCTGTGACCAATGCAGCACAGCATTAAGCAATAGCATAGTAACTACCAGTGACAGAACGTAGGGCCAAGTAATTGTAATTCTGGCTTATTAGAAACAGAAGTTAGCATTTTGCAATAATTTCGCTTTTTATTTGTGATAATACAGAGTTTTTATCTAATTATTTTCATTATAAACGTGTTATTAGAATTCCTGCACATATGTTTTAAATTAAGCTCCTGTGCAAGCTGTTTGCAGCAATATACAATTTGCACCACCAGGTATGGACAGCTGCTTGCGTATTTTGGCACTAGATGGCAGCCAAGTAATATGGTGTAATATGCAGAACCAGCAATAAAAATATTTTTTTCAGAAAACAAGGACTACAGGTATGTAGGAAAAATACATATTCTCATGGCATATCACACATCTTTAATGTAGCTCATCCTGATAAAAAGTGTAAAAGTGAAGCTGGAACTTCGAATGAGTCCAGTACTTGACATATTCCTTTCAATTTTACATGATGATTCTCTTCCTCAAGACACCTCAGGCTTTTCTGATATTTTTGATGGGATAAATGATAACCAACAATCACTAAGCTGGACATAAGAAGAGCGGTGTTCCGGGGCTCTTGTGGAGTGACTATTAAATGAAATATTCTAGTCTTTAAAGTGAACCTCCATTATAGATAAAGTGAAATACTTGCATTTATACACTGTTCAGGCCTTAGAAGCTTTTGCCATTGGTATCACTTATTTTTGTAAAACCATTCTATTTATAACTAGGTAGAGCAACTATGTGCTACAGTAAGCAGATGCAAAATAATGAGAAATGAATTTTCTTAGTGAGTGAGTCTGACGACAACAAAATCCAGATGGGAAGTTTGTAAAGCATCTTGCAGTAACTATAGTCCCAGGATGGAATTTCAGTAAATTACGCCAGTTACACATAGCTGAGTTTTTATTGCCTTTAGCAATAAATCAGTTGTCACTTTTTTTCTTGACTTTTCTAAGTGATGCAGGAAACAGACTACTCACCCCAGTGACTTATTTCACACTTTCCATTTAGGGGAAGTTAAATTCTGTTTGATGCTGAGCAAGTAAAACGTTTAAAACTTTGCACTGTTACAAAGAAAATAATGCTTGACTATGACTAACCACAAAAATGTGACACAACTATTATATAGCCAGAAGTAACACTGCTACTATACTGAATTTCATGGACTATACTGTACTTCTCTCTGGCCTATCATACTAGTTGTTCTTGTTTTGCAGATATTAATAATGCTACAATTTGCATGATTTCTTAGAGGAAATACAAAACTTAATTTAACATAAGAACAATAAAAGTATCATTGAGTGGTACTTCATAACAAATATGTTTGCAGAGTCACCCTCATTGCTGTCTAGTAAAAAACACTTTAGCTGTATGTTACAAAAGAGGGGGCGCACTACCGTTGCAAAACATGGGGGCAGACTACATGACAATGATTGCCTTGACAAAGCCAGGGGCCAGGATTAAACAGAATCACTCAGCAATAATGTGTACATCAGTGATGACTTCCTGCATTGTGCAATAGGTGGTATAACATGCAAGAATAATTAAACTTACGGTGAATGTTGTATAGTGCACTAAGGCCTTACTGCATCATGCAACAATATATGACACATAAATAAACTAATCACTTTTTCTGGCAGTTTTTTGCAGAGGAATATATCTACGAGCTGCAAACAAGTGTCTTCATGAGGTCCTGGGTTTGAGCCTCAATCTTTGTTTACATACTGTATGATCCCAAACATGTCAAATAAGCAAATGTTATTCCCGACTTTCTTCTGAAAAGAGGCACTTATTCTAACTAGGTTTGTTCAGTTAACACATAATTAATAATAATAATAATAATAATAATTATTATTATTATTATTTTGCTCTCCTATATACTTTAAAGTCCATCTCAGTATCTCTAGAACCAGAGAATGCCACCTGGCCTTCATCAGTGATTTTCTGGTGTATAGCAATTTAATCTGAATTTATTTGTAGAAGGCATTTCCTGTTGCTATACCTCCAAAGGCTGGACTCCCTCTTTAGTCCCCATCTATTTTACAGTTGCCATCCTGCACTGCATGCTATAGAGTGTTAAAGAGTGCCTTCAATTCTCATTCTACCAATCCTGTAATCCTGTAATATCTTGTTTAGATATCTTGGGTCAGTCCTAATGATAATCTGATCAACTTCAAACCTAACTCAAACCTAACCTTCATTGGTAAAAACTTCCTAGAAGGTTATCTATGTACAACTGGATTCCTTTTTCAATATAAATAAAATGTAAGATCCATTTCATGTCTTATTTTCAGTGTACACATGCTACTGAAACTGCCTCAGTTAGGATATTTAAGAATCTGCTAACAGTAAGAAATCATTGCTTTTATTCTATCACTATTCTTTTAGCTATCTCTTCAGCATTCACCATGGTGGAACATGCTATCTTGTTTCACCACTTGACCCAGTAATGTGATATCTCACATGTTGTACAGTAATAGTTTGCATTCTGTCTCACTGGTCATAGTGGGGGTGCCTGGAGTTAATTCTTCCTAATTCTTCCCACTAACATATAGGGTACTGCAAGGTTCTATTCGGGTTTTGATGCTATTTTTCATATATATATATATATATATATATATATATATATATATATATATATATATATGGATCTACTTCAGTAGATCAACTTACCTTAACACCGAAGCTCAGATAACTGAGACAAAAGCATCGAACAGACCAGGATACCAAATGAACAAAACATTGTAAAGTCTCACACACACACACACACACACACACACACACACACACACACACACACACACACACACACACAGACACACATGTGTGTGTGTGTATATGTAAATCTTCTCATTAGGAGATAATATTCACAGGATGATTTTGTCTCCATTCTTAGAGTGATAATATGCAGCTCTACCTCTCCTTCCTCACAACACTATGATTGCTCTAAACATGCTTGTTTCAGACTTGGAATGCATCAAAAATTGGGTAATAGATATTCGGATGAAACTCAGTACCAACAAGATGATTGAAATAGACATTCATGCCAGTATTCATAAATCTTTTGCTCCACTTATCTGAACATCATTAATAGTGGTGACAAGCTGTAATTCATATCAAGGGTTCATCATTTAGATATGATATTGTAATCATTTTGCTCTTCATGGCTAGATTGCTTCTGCCTTTAAATCCCTTAATTACCATCTGAAGAATATCTCCCTGTATAAGCATCTAATTTCATCAGCAGACTTACCTATGGTTGTGAATGCTTTTGTTTCTAAATAGCTGGTTTACTGTAATCCCCTTATTGGAGTTGTCAGAAGCTGAGGTCAACCAACTACAACTGGTTCAGAATTCTACTAACTGGCTACATAATGGATTATCTAGATACAAAGATATTTTGCCAGGGAGTCTGCCCTGATTGCTTATTCAGACTTGTATTGCCTATAATGCTCCCATTCTAGTTTTTATTGCCATTCATAGCTCAAGTCCCTCTTATCTTAGGCCACTTCTTAGCTGATATCAGCATGCTCATACTGTTCAATGTTCCAATGTCTGATTGACTGAAGTTTCAAGAGATCAACTTGATTTTTCAGTGGAACATTCCTTTGCACATCAGAGGACTTGTCTTTGGCACCTTATGACAGAATGGCTAGGACACTCCCAGTGCTTGATGGTTAAAGTCTACACTGTTGGCCTTTTATAGGTTGATTTGTTTCTTAATTCTCTTAATTTTATTTATTTTTTTTTACTTTATTTGCTTATTAATTGTTTTATGCTTTGTAATAGTGCTTAGTCTATTGGCACTTACATAAATTTGAATTTAAACATACAGTGTATTTTTATAAATCAAAAATGCTAGAATCATTTATTTGCTTCTGCTGGAACTTGCCAGGCTCAACAAGCATACTTCCCATCTTCTGTAGAAGTATGAAGCTGCTCATTCTGGCAATCCATTGTTGTAAAGGTAATAAAACTGATGGCGTGTGCTTATTTATTTATTTATTTATTTATTTACCTACTTATGTACATTTGTTAACCAGAAATGTCCAAGTAGACCAAAATCCCCTTTTCAGTGGAGGACCGAGCAAAAAAAGCTCCAAAGAAGTACAATCTGATACAAACATTGCAGATTTACAATGTATTAGAGAATGAGTGTGTGTGTGTGTGTGTGTGTGTGTGTGTGTGTGTGTGTGTGTGTGTGTGTGTGTGTGTGTGTGTGTGTGTGTGTGTGTGTGTGTGTGTGTGTGTGTGTGTGTGTGTGTGTGTGTGTGTGTGTGCCTTCTGTGGAAGGTTGGGCGCCGGGCTGGCAACTCGACACTGTAAAACTCCACTGCCAATCATGAGCGGACAGGTGATCTGCTGTGGTGACGCCTAACTGGGAAAAGCCGAAAGAAGAAGAAGTGTGATCTTGGGGTTGGTATATTTAATTTATGGGGTGTGGGGGAGGTGCAGGGGGGCTTGCCTCCTGCAGAAACGTAGTAAAAAGTGTGTTTGGTAGTTTGGTGTCATTATATTTGGAGGGGATGTTATTTTCTTGTGATTTGTAGTGTTAGATGTTATGAAATTTAATGTTATGGGTTTTAGATGTTTTCAGTTTTAGATGCTCTGGTCTCAGTGTTATGAAATTAGATGTTATGGGTTTTTAGATGTTTCAAAGTAGACCTATATGGGTTCACTTTATAACATCGAAATACTGAAATGTCGAATTTCAGTATCTTGAAGCTATAAAGTCGGATGTTACAAATAGCGAACGTTCATAACTGTGGTCATGAAGTTGCGCTACGTAATGTCCGGGTTTGTGTTTTGTTGGTGCACGGTGCCGTGTGTGGATGTAGGTGTTATGTCAGGTAAGTGAGTGTTTTGTAAGGGTTTTGAGTGGGAGTTAGAGTGTGTGTGAGGGATTGGAGAATGTGCGTGTGTGAGTGAGCTTTTGTGTTGTGTTTGTGCGATCTCGGAGTTGGTATATATAAGTAGGGGGTGTGGGGGGTGCAGGGTGGCTTGCTCCCCTGCTTATGTGTGTGTGTGAGTTGTGTATGTGTGCTGTTTTTCTGTTTATGTTGTGATGTGGGTGTTGTGTTGTATGTTTAGTGTAGTGTGTGCGATGTTTTCTGTTATGTGGTTTCGTGGTTTTTATTTGTCGGTGTTTTGTGGATTCGGTTTTATAGTCTCGAGATACTGAAATTCGATATTTCAGCATTTCGAGGTTATAAAGTGAATCCGATATATATATATATATATATATATATATATATATATATATATATATATATATATATAGAGGTTCACTTTATAATCTCGAAATCCTGAAATATCGAATTTCAGAATGTTGAGATGAAAGCCCATAATAGCGACACCCTTGGAAGCACGAAATTCAAACTCTTAAAGTACGGAGATGTTGAATTAGCAGTGTTGATGTTGTGCTGTGTTAATGGATAGCTGGAGATTCAGGTAAGTGTTTATGTTCTAAGACTTTTGGGTAGGGGCTTTAGTGTGTATCAGTGTGTTTTGTTACTGTGATGTGTGTGTGCAAGTGGAATGTAGGTCGTGTAGTGGTGTTTTCATGTGTTTGTCTGTGCAGTGCGACCTTGGAGTTAGTATATTTAAGTGGGGGGGTGTGTGAGGGCTGCAGCCCCCCACATGGGGGGTGCAGGGGGGCTTGCATGTATGTAGGGTAGGTTTGTATGTTTGCGTTTGGGGAGGAAGGTGTATGTATGTATATGTATGTGTGTGGTGCATGGTTAGTACAGAAGTCACGATTTTGAATTTCTGGAGTTTCGATAAAGTGAACCTAGATATATATGTGTGTGTGTGTGTGTGTATATATATATATATATATATATATATATATATATATATATATATATATATATATATATATATATATATATATATATATATATATATATATATATATATATATATATATATATATAAAAATATAGTAATACATTGCATCCCTTCAAGTACTGACCTGGGTAATATGACCAAGTATTTTAGTAAAAATTAACAGTTTCACTACACTACATACAGCAAGTGGTGCATTTAAAACATCTTATTAAACAACAAATCCAAAGTGAATATCTAACACTAGATAGTCCAAAGAATGCCTCCGCACACCAGCAGTGATACGACCTGTGCTGGTGTGCGGAGGTATTCTTTGGACTATCTTGCTGGTGTGCGGAGACATTCTTTGGACTATCTAGTGTTGGATATTCACTTTGGATTCGTTGTTGTTGGTTCCCACATTACTTTTGCTGTTTTCATCTTATTAAACAGTAGGTTTGGCACTTCAAAAATATAAGTTTTTACAGTTTAAAAGTATGAAAATGTTAGCATTTTTTTTTAAATGACCTGCAATACTTTTTACTGTACTGTAAATGGAGTTAAGAAAATGTAATGCTGGTTTCAGTGAAATATATTGCCTTTTTAAGTACAGCTCAAATTAACTATAGAATGCATTAGAGTATTTCTGAGGCTTTTCAGTCTGGTGATCTGTTAACAAGCATGCCGCTTTTAATACGATCATTTACGAGTTTGTTTTTTCAATAAGCAAGTATCTTGCTTTACACTACCTTCCACAAAGAAAGTCTTCTCTATCTAGCTTCAGTTAGGCTGGAAAGGAGTTTATCAAAAATGAAAACCTGATAGTGGATAATAATAGTACTTCATTAACTATTATCAAGATGTATTGTAGGCAAGAGGTGATTTCCATGCCATTAATATTTGCTAGAGTAATCTACTGTTGTGTTCCCTGGCAGTTATCACAGTTAACCATCAACAATATATGCAATTTCTAACTGAGCAAGTTTGTTAGCAATTAGCATTGATGTTAGCAAATCCAGTATTAATGAACTTAGTATTTATACATATTTATTTGGTTATAGTTTATTAACCAGATTACCCATATTAGAAAAGAAACACATATAGAAGGAAATCCATTGAAAAGCTCCATTGACAGTTCACCATATAGTAGGAAGCAAAACAGTATAGTCATTGCTACAAACTTTGACTAAAGGGCCGGATTCACGATGGCTTGCACTGAGTCTACGAGTAGAGTAAGACTCCATGCAGCCATCATGTCCAACGAGCGATCCAGGAACAGCCTGTAGGGGTGTGTGAGAGAGCTCCTAAAACGTCTCCTACACGGACAGGGCTGTGATATGCAAATTACCTCACTTGCAGCTGAAAGGCATGCAAATGAGGTAAATTTGCGATCCAGGAAGCACAAACCTGTCCGAGTAGGAGACGTGTTAGCTGCAGAAATGTACTCAGTTGACAACTGAGTACCATTCTGCAAATAGCACAATGGAGCCTTGTCAGCTCCAAATAAAGGTTGCATATGGTTGAAGAAGCATGCCAATGGCCAAATATACGGCCATTGGAAAGTTTCCCAGATGCAAAATTAAAATAAAAAGATTTTTTTTTTCGGCGATTTCTGATGTTTAAGCGTAGCGCAGCGCCGCACAAATGGGGTGCACTATAAAAATCATAAAATTAGACAATAAAAGCCACAGACATGGAATTTATGAAAATTGTTAAATGACAATGTAAGGGAATAGCAGGCTGAAGACAACATGGCCACTGAGTAGGGGTTGCTAAGGGGAGAAGCCCAGTCTAAGACATGTAACCAAGCATTAGTAGGCAATCCTATGTACATGAGTGTTAGGATAGTGAATCACACTTTTACATAGCAAATGAGCACAGTCAGTGGAGTGTAGGAGTAGGATATGGTGAGGAACAGAGTAGGAGATAGGTGACATCACAAGGGGGGTATGTATGAAAGTAGTGAAGCTCATTGGAGCACAGTGGCATGTGTTAGCTGTCAGTTAGACATCATGGAAAGAAGTGTGTCAACAGGTAGGCCAGGTAAAGCCAAGAAATGGAAGGTGTATACTGTGGATAACACCAAAGTTTCTTGCTGATTGGTTATGCGCGTGTGTGTGCGCCTGTAAACTCGAGTAAGACATAGTGCGCGTGTGGAAGCGTGAGTGCGCGTGTTTAAGCTGGAGTAAGCATGTATCAGGCTGTTGGAAGACCTGTAAGCGTGTTTGCGCTGGTGTGCACATGTTTTAACCTGAATAAGCAAGTTTTAGTCCGTTTAAGCATGTGTGCGCGCGTGTGAGCTGCTGTGAGCGTGTTTCCACTTGTATACGCGTTGCTCCCCCGAGGAACAGAAAGGAAAAAGGAAGCACAACAAATAGTAGGAAGCTACCAGGGAATACTAGTAGAGCTAGCAGGTGCAAACAATCAGAATCAGGCAATTACACAGGCAGAACACTAGCCCAGCCCAGCACTTAAAACTCTGCAAACAACAGTGTAGTTTGTTTCTCTCAAGAGACACTGCAACACTGGAGTAAGCTACTAGAAGTGAAAACTGAAAAAGCTTCACTCAGACAAAAATGCTAGGGGGTGCCATTGCTGTTATAAGGCGACATATGCAACATGCTGAGGGCGGTGACAATGCAAATGCTGCCAGACAACCCACAGTGAGGAGATGGAGAAGAGTGTACAGGCCCAGGGTCACCTACCAGGGGTTACATGAGCTGGAGATAGTGGAGCACTATAGAGTGGACAGAGACCTCCTGCAGCAAATAGTTGAGCTGTGCAAGCCACGCCTCACACACAGAACCAACAGAGGGGAACCCATCCCAGTGGAAACCAAGGTATGTGTTGGCCTAAGTATACTAGCAACTTTTACCTTTCAGGGACCAACTGGTGATATGATGGGAATATCACAGGCATCAGCATCCAGGGTACTGCACCAGTTCCTGGATGCCATGTCAGCATATGTCGGTGATCATGTATATTTCCCCAATTCCCATGAGGTATTGGCCAGCAATATGTGTCTTTTCCAGCAAATAGCAGAATACCCTGAGGTAGTGGGTGCAATAGACTGCATGCATATATGCATCAAAGCACCAGCCGGTGAGCGGGGTAGGGCCTACATTAACCGCAAGGGCTTCGCCTCCATCAACTGCCAGGTCATGTGTGATGCCCAGGGCATAATAATGAATGTGTGTGCTGGCTGCCCTGGAAGCTACCATGATTCCCATATCTGGCATCTGACGCAGCTGTACCAGACATTTGCCAATGGGGACATCCCACATGGTCACTTAGTGGGGGATGCTGGCTATGCACTGGAGCTGTGGCTGATGACACCCATCAGAAACACACACACACATGAACAGGAACGCCATAATGAGGCACACGCACAAACACGAAATGTAATTGAGAGTGTGTTTGGGCTGCTCAAGTCACGGTTCCAGTGCCTGGACACATCTGGTGGAGCCTTGCAATACTCACCAACTACATGTACCCAAATTGTCATGGTATGTGCTATGCTACATAATATGATTCTGCAAAAACAGCTGCAGCAGAACCAGCATAGGCCTGGGCCAAACAGCCCCCCACCAGTGCCAAGGCCATCACAGGCAGAGTGTGACTCGGAGGAGGAACAACCTGAGCCTGCCCCAGTAGGCAGAAGGAGGCATGCCCAGGAAATTATACCTCTCTCTGACTCGCACATATAGTAAAAGGGATGCCTAACTTGACACTACCTGTTTCCAAACATGTATAGGGAGTGCAGTATGTGCATCTGACATAGGCAGCCCTGCAGCATCACCTGAGGCATGATTGCCATGTGTTAAGCAATGTAAGGTAGTGCTAAACAGCATTTACCACCATGTAGTATATGCAAAATTGATGACCTTGAGTATCATCCTACCCTCACCAAACATGAGGCCACAATATGAAGACAAGATGATCAATTACAACAATTGGCTTAGGTATTGGTGTCAGTGAAAGGGGATACAATGCCTGTCAGCCTGGGATGACATGCTTGACAAGACATGATGCTTCACTAGGGATGGATTTCACCTATCACCTGTGGCCTTTTGGATATTGCCAAAGGCTCTTGTCACCCCCATAGTGTCTTTTTTAGGTAAGGCTCAAAACACAAACCCACCTCCATAGGTATCACAAGGGATAAGAAACTATAACTAATGCTACTCAATGCCAGAAGTCTAAACTGCAAGATGCACGCACTCCAAACTCTCCTCAGCATGGAGAATGTTGATATCTGTGCAGTAAGAGAAACCTGGTTCAAGGCTCCCAAGAGCACCCTAGCATTAACAGGTTACACCTCATACCATGCTTTACAGCTGCAAAACATGGAACAAACTACAAAAGGAGGGTGAGTATCAATATTTGTCAAAGATACCCACACCCCCAGGTTGGTGGCACAGCATGAAGCATCGGAGACTATCCATGTGCAACTAACAGTGGCTAAAACCGCCTTCCAGTTCACAGCCTGCTACAGACCACCCTCCTAAACCCAGAAACCACATTTGGCTGACTGGAGAACACATGAAAATATGAAGGTCTCCCCAAACACCATTATACTGGGTGTCTTCAACTACCCAAACATAGATTGGGAGCATTACCCTAGCCCCAACACCCTAGCCCAAAGGTTCCCAGAATTTATGAACCAACATGCTATGGAACAACTTGCTACCACTCCCACAACAGGGGAAAAATACTGGACCTGATCATCACCAACATGGGGACTCTATGCCCAAGACCAGAAGTGTATCTCTCACTGGTAAGATCAGAGCAGAGAGTAATCTCACTGGATATTCACATCCCGTTCCCAGCCTATGGCCAGAAAAACAGTGAAAATTAGTCACTAAAGCAAATGTTACACTCCTCAAAACTGAGGTGGAATCCTTCACAGCCCCCGGTGCCTGTGGAAAATATGGCCCAGACCTCATAACCCTTTATAAATGCATTCTATGAACACCGTCAGGAATGCATGGATCATGCAATCTCAAATAAAACCAATACCCAATCCTCCAAAGCCAGGCATCCTGTCCAGTGGACCCCAGCCATAAACAAACTATACAATACAATGAGGAAGCTACTATATGGTAGATCAAAATCCCAAAAAGGGAAGGCATCTCTGATCAGTATTATTGAAAAACTATGGCCACACATAAGATCGTCTAAGGCCATCTTTGAGATAAAAATTGTACAGGACACCAAGGATAATCACAAGGCATTCTTTACTTATGGTAGGAACCTGTGTGGGAATCCCCAGATATGCTCAGAAGTAGTCCAAAATGACAAACAGTACACCAACCCACAGACATTGCCAACATCTGAGCTGACAGGTTCAGTGCAAACCCCCCCCCCACCAAAAGGGCAAATATCTATCCCAGCAGAGTGCTGGCCCCCTGACATCGCAGATGCTCAGGTAACAGCCAGCCTCTCCAAAGCAAAACTCACAGCATCAATGGGACCAGACAGTGTCCTGGGCTGTGTCCAACATGAACCCCAAGAAGAATTGAACACAAACATAAAACCACTGTTCAATCTCAGCCTTACCACAGGATATGTACCCAAAGAGCAGTGTACAGCAACAGTGGTCCCTCTCCACAAAGGTGGTGCCTCAATGGATACTGCAAACTATCGCCCCAGAAGCCTGACTACCTTGGTCTGCAAAGCTATGGAAAGATCATCATGGACCTCAAGAAATAAACATATTGGGGACCTACAGACACTGGATCCAACCCAGTTTGGCTTTGTTAAGGGCAGATCCTGCCTCTTAAACCTGGTTGAGTCATTTGAAACAGTGACCAAGGCCATTGATGAGGGGAAGGTGGTCCACACAGCCTACCTGGACCTCGCAAAAGCCTTCCATACAGTACCCCACTTGGTCATCATAGATAAGATCACCAGCTTCAATATAAGCCCCTATGTCACTAGATGGGTTGCAAACTGGCTCAAGGACAGAACCCACATGGTCAGAAATGCTGGAGCCATGTCAGACCCCAAGCCAGCTACAAGTGGCATCCCACAAGGCTCAGTCCTGGGACCTCCCTTGTTTGGTATATCTTTCTCAGAGGTACAGGCCAACACAGAAGGACTGTTGGTGAACAAGTTTGCAGATGACTGCAAACTGGGCACCATAATCAACCCTCCAGCTGACACAAGCATCCTACAAAAGGGCCTCATAGAAACAGACAACTGGTGCCAGAGCCATGCCCTCAAGCTAAGTGCAAAACAGTGTATAGTCCTCCCCTTTGTCAAAAACTAAGTGCCCACAAATTACCACATAGATGGTAACCCATTAAGTATGGAAGAAGTGATAAGGGACCTGGGAACCCAAGCTGATAGCAATCTCACATTCGATAACCACGTGGCCAAAGTGTTTAGAAAACCATTTCATATAGCCCACCTAATCATGAAGGTATTCACATCTACATCAGGGGAGGTAATCGTGCCTCTTAACTCATCCCTCATCAGTCCCATAATTGAGTACAATGCCCCTTGTGGGATGTACCTTATCAGACACCTGCAGCAGCTGGAAAGACCACAAAAGTACCTCACCAGGAGGATCAAAGGGCTCAGACACATGCCATTTGCTGCCCGGTTAAGGAAACTACAGCTCCACTCAGTGGCATACCGCCTGCCCAGAGGCAATCTGTGTCTGATGTATAAAGCCATGTCAAACCTGGAATCAATGGACATGCTGCATCTCGGAAACTCAGAATCCCATCAAGCTACGTGCTCAAGAGACCTGAACCTCAGGACTGAAATAAATAGGACATGCCGGAGTGACAGATTCATAACCCAGAGGCTCCCCCCACTCTTGAGTAAACCCCCACTCCAGGTTAGCCAGAGTCCCTCATTGACTCTCTTCAACAGGAATCTTGATGAGTGGATGGGAGATTGTAGGTTTACCCTGGGTATCACTTCTATATCACTGTTAGACAGAGGCACAGTATACTAACCTTGAAAAATGTCATGGCAAACTCCACTTAAAATGTGTGTTGAAAGCCAGACACACTCTGGCTAGGATTATAAATGCCCTAGGGCAGATAGCCTAGTATGAACTTATGAACAGAATCACACACACCAACTAGTACAACTGTGGTCAATGTGGAGTAATGTTTGGCAATGTCCACCCAAGTTGGTGAATACACAGCAATGTCGGACAAGCCTGGTTTAAGTAGGCCATAGCTGAACAAAATGCAACATGCTCATAGTTGCCCAACTGGCCCTTAACCAGTCTGGTCTGCTCATTATGAACATTTAAAGCAGTGATTATAGGTTCATAGGTTCATAGGTTTATACTAGGCTATCTGCCCTAAGGCATTTATAAGCCTAGCCCAAATTTTTGTGGCTTACGCCACCCCTTATATGAAAAAATACTGTGCCCATTAGTTTGTTGTGCCTCTGTCCAGCAGTGACACAGAGATGATTCCCGGGGTAAACCTACAATCTCCCATCCACAGGTCTAGATTTCTCTTGAACAGAGTCAGCGAGGTGCTCTGCCTCACATGGACCGGGATTTTATTCCACAGCATAGGGAGTCTCTGAGTGATAAATCTATCCCTCCAGCACGTCCTATTTATATCCGTGCTAAGGTTTAAGTCGTTTGCTCTAGTGGTTTTGGTGGATTTGGATTTTTTGAGGGGGAGCATGTCCATTAATTCCGGGTTGGACATGGCCTTGTATGTCAGGCACATGTCACCTCTGAGCAGACGGTATGCGACTGAATAGAGCTGGAGTTTCTTCAATCTGGCAGCATATGACAGATTTTGGAGTCCCTTTATCCTTTTGATGGGACTCAAACCCATGATATGGTGCACTATAGTGAAAGTACTGAACCACTACACCATGACCATAACACGGTGTTCAGTCAGTAAGAGAGAATGTTGCCAAGTCTTTGCAAACTATCACATGGAAACCCTGCAGGCACAGCATAATCCCTGTTGAGTTATGACACAAAGGAGTCTGGCAGTAAGAACACAACAATACTTCTAACACACACAGTATAAATGTCAATATTGGTCATGTTCACACACAACCAGAAATGTAGTGGACTCCAGATCACAACATATGGAAAGGTCACACTGGGCATACTCACACACTTTATGAGACATATGTCAGGCAACAAACCATGGAAAGCCTGAACTGGGCATGCTCACACACTTAGGCCATGTCTGAGTATAGCAATCAGTCACACATATCTGGCAGTTGTATGTGTTAAATCAGGAACCTCCCACGATCCAGCAATCTGCCCTGTGCACACAGTTAAATGACAACAGACACATATATTAATATACTGGAAACCTGTCATGATCAAACATGTTACGCGGATACACAAGTTGATCATAGAAACTGGGAAAGCTACGGCAATAAAGAACTGCAAACAGTAGCAGCAACAAATATTGTGCATCCCAAGCATAAACATAGGTGCAGAAGTCGATACTATGCTGTCTGCCCTAGGGAATTCATAAGCCAGGGCAGAGTGTATTTGGCATCCACCTCCCCAGTAGAGTAGCCCACTGTGCCTCTGTAAAGTAGGTCACAGAAGGCAACCTTTAAGGCTAGTTTGCTGTGCCTCTGTTAAGCAGGGACACAGTGGAGATCCCAGGGGTGAAATTGCAATTTCCCATCCATGCGGCTGTATTTTGCTGGAAGAGGGTTGGCGAGGGGCTATGTCTAACTTTAATTGGGATTCAATTCCAGAGTGTGGGCAGCCTCTGGGTAATGAATCTGTCCCTGCAGCATGTCCTATTTATTTCTGTGCTGAGGTTTAAGTCCCTGGAGTGTGTAGCTGTAAGGGTCTTGGATGTTATGAGGTGGAGCATGTCCATTACTTCTGGGTTTGAAATGGCTACGTATGTCAGGCATTGATCACCTCTGAGTAGGCATTAAGCAACTGAGTAGAGCTGGAGATTCTTTAGTTGAGCTGCAAAGGACATCTGTGTGTAGCCCATGATCCTCTTGGGGAGGTACTGTTGTGTTCACTGTAGTTGCCGCAGGTGTTGGGTAAGGTACACCCCAAAAGGGGCATTGTAGTCAAACATGGGCCTGATGAGTGACTAGTAAAGGGCCACAATGACCTCCCATGATCTACATGCAAACACCCATGTGATAAGGAGGGCTATATAAAGGTCTTTGCAATGACTCTGTCAATGTGATTAGCAAAGGAGTGGTTATGATCTATGTGGGTCTGTGGGATATTGCTCTGTTATTTAGTAGCTTCCTCCTTCTGTTGTACAGCTTATATATGGCTGGGGTCAACCAGACAGGTCTCCTGTTTTGGAGGAGTCATGGTTTTATTTGGGATAGCATGATCAATGCATACCTGCAGGTGCTCATACAATGCATTTGCAAAGGATTCTGCAGATTGTGCTGTATTATCTTCCAGCACGGGGCCTTTGAAGTATTCCACCCCAGTCTTCACAAGAGCAAAGTCTGCTTTTGAGAAATTCTTTACAGTGATTTCCTTGGTTGGGGGTGGGGACAGGATAAGGATGTCCAAGGAAAATTGTTTATGGTCTGATCTTAACAATGATGGTTCTACCTCTGGTGTGGAACATAGAGTCCCCATGTTGGTGATGATCAGGTCCAAGATGTATTCCCCCTTGTGGGTGTGGTGACTGGTTGTGCCATAGCACATGGATTCACAAATTGTAATGGCTGTAGGGTGATGTTGTTGAGGGCCTGAGTAATATCCCCAGTCAATATTTGTGTACCTGAAGTCAATCACTATAATGGTGTGTGTGAAGACCTGCATATCCTACACTGTTCCTAGGAAAGCCAAGTGTGGTTACTGGGTATGGGGGGGGGGGGTCTGAACTACACACCAAACCAAAAGGCAGTTTTGCACAATGGTAGTTGTATATGTATGGCCTGTCATGCTTAGTGCAGTGGTACCAACCCAGAGGTGTGTGTATCTGTGATGTATATGGATACACCCCCTACTTGTGTTGTGTGTTACAAGTCCTGTGGTCAAAAAGCATGCTATAGAACATAACCTGGCAGTGCCAGTGTGCATATGTGACCCTGAACTAGGCGTCTGTTAATGTACAAATATTTTTAACCCCCATACTGAGGGATAGTTAAAGATGTACATTCTTCTTTGGAAAGACTGATGATGTCAGCACCTTATAAATACAGCAGGAGAAGGAAAACCATCCAGTAATGTGAATAGCACGCTGCGCTAATGCGTCTCTCTCAAGTATCATAACATAGTTAAGTAGGGGTTTAAATCCTGCAAACGCTGTGTGTGGGGGCAGGGGGGTGTGTATGTATGCAATTCTCTGTGAAAGGAATGGCCTTTTTGAAGACTGGGATAACACACTAAAAGATATACATTCCTCTTTGGAAAGACTGATGATGTCAGCACCCTATAAATACAGCAGGAGAAAGGAAATCCTCCAGTAATGCAAATAGCGTGCTGTGCTAATGCGTCTCTTTCAAGTGTCATAACATAGTTAAGTAGGGGTTTAAATCCTACAAATGCCATGTGTGCATTTGTCACACAGTTTGTCAATGTGTTGGGTGTTTTGCTTTTATTATTGTATGACATATTATTATAACAGTAATTTCAATGCACACATCAGGTATGTGTGTGCCACATACAGATATGTACCTGTCACCTTTAATAGTTCCTATGTGTGAAGGCTGCCCCATATGAATACAGTTGTTACCTTTGCCAGCATGTGCCGCAGCTTACCAGACCTTAGGCCATGTTGGTGACAATGCAGGCTACTGCAGTGATCTGTGTCCTAGGCCAACTATGTGACACACACCCATGAAAGCTTTGATAGATTAATGTGGGTGAGGGTTCAAATCTGGAGTATATGTCAGACATGTTGAAACACAGCAAAGTCTGTGAGTGATGGGCACCCAGTGTAGGTGTATGGAAACTGTTGCCGATATGCATACAGACACCTTCTTGCTTAGGTGATACACCGAGGGACTGAAGAATACCTTTGGAAATGTGACTATCACAGGAAAGACAAGATAACACTTGTCCACATGTACACACCATTACCCGTTCTACATGATGGGCGCTACCACCTACATGGCACTGTTGGAATACTATGTTAACTACATGCTGATGCCAATGCCACAGTTGTGTTACAGCAATACAGCATGGCTTGGAAAGCAGGTATCTGTCCATATGATACTCTTGTGGTGGTTAGGTGTGTCATGTGTAGAATGCATTGTAGGCCACTGTATGTATTTGCAGTCGTGGATGGACATATCCGTAGTGTGTTGGCATGTACGTGAGACTGCTATATGCCAAAGAGTATTGTTCCCAGGGATGTGTGTGGCTCAGTAAGAATATAGTGCAGTACTGCAGGGATATCACTGACACCAGGTTCCTACAACTGTGTATCAGTTGAGGAGACACCATGTCATGACCACTGAATGTCAGACCATGTAAACTGTGTATACTACCAGAATGCAGACCATTGACATTTGGAAACCGTATCACCCACAGAAAACTGTCAAACCATGTCATGTTTCGTGCTAACCATGTTCACAAATGTACGCCTGCAACTCAGTGCTGCAAACATTACACATGTACTGTCCACACCCCAACACATGCAGGCACAGGTACACACAACAGCCATATGGCACATGTGCAGACAGTACACTTTGGGAATTAACACTGGTGTATACAAAACTGCAATGGCAAACATAGGTAATGCATCATGCATGCTCGAATATACCCACAACAATATCATTACACTGTACTGTTAACAACATGATAATATTACTACAGTGCTATGTTGTCACCATGTGCATCAGCACCATGCTACCCTGTTCCTGCATAAATGTTACAGATGGCAGGAGGTGGCACAGTTTCATCATATGCACAGGGTGTGCACTTGGTTTTCCAGAGTCTGCCATTGACACATCCAATTGACATGTATATGTGTGTGTGTTAGTGAGGGACAACAGTACAACATGGGGCAATGTTGCTGCAATGTGTGTGTGTATGTGTTAGCATTATGTGTGTGTGTATGCATGCACACAGTTCCACCACATGGCTGCCATATACGGGTGTTTGTGGACAGCCACAGACTGTACCTGCCAGGTCATACAGATCACTGTCTCTGGCCATGGACATGGTACCTGTGCCTGGCAGGGGTGCTATGGACAGTATCAGGTACTAAGCCAGACTGGGTACTGTCATCAGAAGCAGTGGGTTGTTGACTGGACACATGTCCCTGCTGGGACTGTCCAGAGCCACGTGCACGTGGTCTTCTCGGATGGTCTAATGACAGCACAGACCCAGCATTGCTGGGGCTGGTACTGGCACTATGGGAGTGGCTGCGGGTTTGTTGTCGTCCGTGATGACTGCCAGCTGATAATGTTGCTGGCATACGTCCACGTCGACGCCTCAACTGTCCTGCACTGTCCTGGCTCCTAGACATTTAGTTGTGGAAGAGATCTAATGTGTCCCCCCAATGTCTATCAATGACCTTGCTGATGTTACGGATGGCAGATGCAACGTCATGCATAGTGTCATTCATAGCGGTGCGATGTGCTCTAAGCTCCCTCAGACCCTGTCTGGCATACCATTCCATATGTGCCTGTGCCTGCATTACAGCCCGGAACATAGCTGGGGTTGAAAGACCTCTGTGGGCATGTCTGACAGGGGCAGTATGACCATGGATGCTCCCACGAGAACCCCTGGACATCTGGCTGCGTGGTACCATGTTAGGAATCTGGCCATGGCTGCTGTGAGGGGATGCATGTGCCAGTGATACCACACTACCCTGGTCAATGCCCACTGTATGCTGTCCCTCAGCTAAAGACATTGGTGACAATGGATGTATAGGCAGGATGACTGTGCGCATTGATGGGGTTGACTGCTGTGTAGTGTCAATTGGCTGATGAACGACATACCCTGTCACACCTCCCTGTGCCATTACACATGTATCATCATAATCACTATCCCCAGCAGTGGCTTCAGGTTCCCTGCTGCACTCCACCACAGCAACATCAGAACCTGTGAGAGGAAGATAGGAAACACAGTTTACAAATGTATACACGATATTACCACACAGGTGCACAGGCACACATGCACACATGCACACATGCACATGTGCACAGGCACACATGCACACATGCACACAGGCACACATGCACACATGCGCACAGGCACACATGCACACAGGCACACATGCACACATGCGCACAGGCACACAGGCACACAGGCACACAGGCACACAGGCACACATGCACAAAGGCACACATGCGCACATGCACACAGGCACACATGCACACATGCACACAGGCGCACATGCACACAGGTGCACAGGCACGCATGCACACATGCACACAGGTGCACATGCACACAGGCACACAAGCACACAGGCACACATGCACACATGCACACATGCACACATGCACACAGGCACACAGGCACACAGGCACACATGCACAAAGGCACACATGCGCACATGCACACAGGCACACAGGCACACATGCACACATGCACACAGGCACACATGCACACAGGCACACAAGCACACAGGCACACAAGCACACAGGGACACAAGCACATAGGCACACTCCTCAGTACAGCAGATACAAACACAGACACACCTGCAATCCAACACATACACAATACTGTTTTAGGGTGGGTGACAGTATCACAAGGAAAAACATCACTGCACACGTGTCAGCATGCAGATTATGTGTTGCACAGGAACATGCAGTGCAAGTGTGGACAGCCCTTGTTAATAACAGTATACATGTACTTGATGCTTGTGTGTAGTTGTTCAGTGATTGTCTCCACCCTGGGAAACAATGTGCACAAGACATAATGTTGTGCAAGTGTTACAAGCTGTGGGTGCATATATTTGCACACACACACACACACACACACACACACACACACACACACACACACACACACACACACACACACACACACAACACATTATGGTGCTACGCAATGACTGCTATGTGCACTTTTGTGGTCGGCGGAACTGGATGTGGTGTAGTAACGTGAGCCATGATCAACATGCTTCTTGTGGTCAGTTACCAATAATAATGTGTGCCAGACAGGCAGCTAGCATGCTGTACCTGACGTGCAGTAACATGACTACATCCACAATTACACAGCCACTTGTTACATGGGTTTGTAAGGTGGCCAATAGTGAGTTTTGCCTAACATGAATGTATTATTTGTTCAAGACTGTTGCACAAAGACATGATAGGCCTCTACCCCTCAGGTATATTATGTGCGTTGCATAGATGAGAAGTGGGATACTGAAGGGTGACCATACAGCAGGTGTCATAACTGGACATGTGTAGCAGGCTAAGGTGTAGTGTGTATGCCAAATATGTGTGTGTTGTGTACATGTGTATCAGGTATGCCTATACAATGTCCAGTACTGTGTTGCCACACATGTGTGTCATGCTCTGTGTATTGCATGTGAGTGGGGCAGCTATTGAGAATAATGGGATATGCATAGTCTCACAGCAAACATGCACAGCATGCATTATGCATAGGTGTGTTACATGTGCATAGACTACACCTCCATATGACATGCACATGTCATTAGCAATAGTATTGTTATTACACACTCACCAGCATGGATTGGCTGCCTTGCTGTCACTTCAGAGGGACCTGCAAAAATATGACAGTGATTGCCAGTGACCACAACTGTGCCATTGATACTGTGAGTATGATAAAGTACAGTAGTACAACAGGTGGCTTTCACAGGTGTACTGATTATACTCAGAATATCAATCTTGCAGAAGAATAGGCAGGTTAACAGCTACACACACAGTACACATCTCACACACGCATAAATTACCAGTACAGAGATCAGTCAACTACAGATATGGCATGTTACCTGCACGCTCCATTTCAGCATGCTGGGTGGCTCCGGCTTCCATGATGACACGTTTGTGGATGTTGCTGTTGTTGGCCTGGAGCCACAACACTTAGGAGGTGCTCCTCCACACTGGTGAGGGGGGGTGGATAGGTACCCCACCGCCTGTGGCAAGCTGTTGTCTGTGGATATCAGACGCATGCTGCCAGGCATGTCTAATTAAATCACTGTAGTGATGGCGTACCTGCCCATATGTCCGGTTATGCATGCCTATGTCATTTACCTGACGGACAAGATCTTGCCACATTGCAGCCCTCTCATGCTGGTTCTGACTGGTCCTGGAAAACAGCACACAGTAATTCTGCACCAGGTTCTGGTGGATCTCCTGATCCTCTGCTGCTGTATAAGGTGGGTTTCGCTGATGCACCATCACCCTGGAAGGAAAAGAAAAATATGTGAGCAAGTCATGTGGCACACTTAATATTCTAATGTACTGATATCACTTAACTGCCATATATAGCATCCGTCTATCAGGGGATACACATGTTCGATACCACATATCAGTGCTCAGCCCACAACTGTCTGACAGTGCCTGCCACACTCCATACAACAAACTAGTATACACAAGCACTCGGCAGACTGTGTGGGATACAATGCACAACCTCACACTGGGGGTATGTATCAAGCTAATGGATGAAGAATATTGTCATCCCATGCAATGAATGCAATGCACATTTACAGTTTCAGTAGTAATCCATCCTAGTCTTTGATGCCATACCCCTACCTGACATATGTGCACAGTTAAATCAGAGAATAAACGTAGCCCAAGCCAAAAGAACAAAGACCAGCACAACAGGACACGGAAAGCAACAATCAGATAAAATGCTTTAAATCCTTTTGCGTGGCCAATACCAACACAAACGCAGCTTGTTAAAAAGCTTTTATTAGATCTCCAAATAAAACCAAGCGCTTTCTCCCAGTCACTACCGGGCTTTCTCAAGGTAAAACAGGTTGATAACTCATACCATTTCCTTTATACTCTAGAACAGAATCACATGATACAATTAATTAATACCTACTAATATTTAAAGTGAAATACAAAGAAATATAAAAATGTAAACATATACAAGTGTAACATTTTGTATAAAAAACATTCTTGTGTCAAAACATTGAAACAGGACTGTTGTATTAGTTAACCATATATCCAAGACAAGTAGACATACCCCTAATAACACCCCAAACTTTCTTCTTAATTCTATCATGTTCTTGTTATTAAAAGCATGCCTTCAAACTCACCCTACTACAAACTCAAAGGGAATATAATAAAAGAAATTGTTTCAACCTTCACAATCTAGCTTGTCTAATTTTTGAAACTGTTAATATTGATGTTCTCATTCATACCGGGAAACCTACTAGCATCCAGTTTAAGTTGCCAAAGTAGTTCACGGTATTCTAGTTTAGTTTCCCAGTTACCACCTCTAACTTCAGGGGTAACTTGCTCAAGGACAATAAACCTTAAACGCATTTTTTCACATGCCAACAAGTGTTTGTAAAAAGCATTGCTTTCCTTGTGGTTACTGATGTCATTCAGGTGCTCATACACCCTTCTTCTTAAAACCCGCTCGGTTTTTCCAACATAAAACCCTTTGCATTCTTCACAAAACCCTAAATAAACCACACCTTTCACCCCACAATTATAATATTTCTGGGGTCTGTAGTTGAATTTCCTGGAAGGCAAATATAAAGCCCCCCCATTTAACATGACATAACATTGTCTGCAGTTCCCACAAGGAAAAGTTCCCAATTTCTTCTTAGTCATGTCATATTTAATGTCTTGCTTAGCCTCAAGTAATTCCTTAAGGTTCTTGTTCCTTTTTCTAATGAAATGAGGGAGAGGTGTGGTATAAGGCTTTGTGTCATCATGTGAAGTGAGTATAGGCCAATACCTTTGAATAACCTCTTCAAATTCATTCGAATTAACTGCATATGTATAAATAAAACTGTTTCTAAGGTTAGAACTATCTTTTGTTGTTTTTGGATGAACCGTGCTCGAAGTAGTTCCTAACAAGGGGGGGTATAGTCTGTCCCTCGCTTTACTAACTTCTTGACTCATTTTGTTAATAAGGTCATTTGGGTAACCCTTTTCAAGAAAAAAGCCTTTTAAAATGTCAATCTCTTCACCAAAGGCCTCCAAAGTACTAGACATCCTTGATCCCATTATTAACTGCCCTTTTACTATGCCTTTCTTTTGACTGTAGGGATGATTACTTTGAAAATGCAGAAATGAGTTTGAATAAGTAGTCTTCCTAAATATTTTCGATTGAAAACAATGATTAATATTGTCTTTGTATAAAGTAACGTCCAAGTAATGAAACTCATTCCTGTCGAGATTGTGAGTAAATCTCAAGAAGGTTGTTGAGTTGTTAATGTAGGACAGAAACTCTGAAAGATCCTGTTCACTACCTTTCCATAAAATGCATATATCATCCAAAAACCTCCTATAGTACAAAATCTCTTGAAACCAACTACTTGCAAACACATGTTCCTTTTCCCAATGGTACAAGACAATATTGGCATATAAAGAGGCACAGGGTGAGCCCATGGCTACCCCTTTCCTCTGCCTATAAAATTCTCCATTAAAGTAAATAAAATTGTTGTCAAGAACCATTTCCATGAGTTCCAACAGAAGATTAATTACTTTGGGACTGAAACCTGCTTCTGTTGACAATGTGGCACCAAACCATTCCAGACCCAATTGGTGTGGAATACTCGGAAAAAGTTCCACAACGTCCTCTGTAACCATTAAGATGTTTTCATCAAATGTTTTCTGATCAATTCCTTTTAGGAATTCCCAGGAGTCTTTACAAATGTGGTGAATCCTGGAAACAAATTTTTTTTAGGGAATAATCAATAAATTTAGCTAGTGGTTCAGTTATACTTCCAGCCCCAGCTACAATAGGTCTAAATCTTAGTGGTTCCAAGGTTTTGTGGGTTTTGGGGATACCAAAAATATGTGCTATTTTTGGCCTAGCAACATATAAATAGTTATATAGTTGCTCATTGATTGCTTTTTGTAACAAAAAATCTTGGATTTGATAATTAATCTTAGCAAAAGCTATATTGATTTCATTTTGGCAATTAGTTCATATTGTTGTGCATCCTGAAGCATAGTATGCATACTTGATTCATAGTCAACCGTGTACATAAGTACAGCTCCCCCCCCCCCCTTGTCTGGTTTCATTGTTCTAATGCCTTCATTCTTAAATAGTTCTATTAGGGTTAATTCTTCTTTTGTAAGGTTTGCTGCAGGTCTGGTGCAATTTCCTTGCCCTATACATCTAATGTCCCTTTCTACTAAGGTTTCAAATACTTTTAAAGAGGGGTGTGTTGGGGGGTTGAACGTGCTTTTCCTGGATAACTCCTTAGTTGAGTGTTCCTGACCTTTAAAAAGTATGTTCAAGTTCATTTGCCTAACAAAAAGCTTCAAATCAATTAAAAGGTTTGTGAGTTGAAAAGGTTTTGCAGGAACAAAGTGAAAACCTTTTGAAAATAATTCAAAATGGTTATTTGTTATTTCACAGTCTGTGAAATTAAAAATAGTAAAATTGTTCTTTCTTTGTACAATTTGTTTTTCATTTGTAATAACAGGAGATTCATAACAGTTAAAAATAATGTTATTTAGTCCTGCGGGTGATTCCAGTTGTTCTGCTGGAAATTCCACCCCTTCCCCCTTCTCGGGGGTTGCTGAAAATCCTGCACAGACTGTTTCCTGTTTCTTTCTGCTATCCTTTCACTTCTCCTTAATGTATCAACAGTCACAGGCCCATAACTATTAAATCTATTCCTTTCACCCCCATTTGCAACAACCCCTTCATTGCTGTTGCTTTTCCATACTTTGGTAACAGGTAGCGGAAAGGCCCTTCCTTCTTTATATTCATTTAAATCACGCTCCAATTTCCTCATTTTCCGGTTCAAAACCTCATGCAGTGTTGATCAGTGTTGATCAACCTCAATAAAAGTTTTGTCATAATCTCTTTTAAAACTAATAAATTTATTATCATTGAGTAACCTCTCATTTAAATCAATCAAATCCTTTAACAATCTGTCAGCTCTATTTTCATATTCAGTACATATGGGACTACCACATACACCAACATCCCCAGGCACATGCAAGTACACCTGAAAGAGGAAGGCAGAACATCAGGTTCCACATGCTGTTAGTGTTGTTATACATGATACATGCTGTCAAACATACAAAATGCATTCCAAAACTGCAATACATGTTATGCCTGCCAACACTACTTAACAATATTATCCTACAATTGTCTACCTAGTATGTTCACCCTGTGCATCAGACCATATGAACATGTCCCTGCACTGATGGTGTGGATGATAATGTTTGTCAGAGGCCTAGGCTGTGCCATTGGATGACATCATACATGTGTGTTAGGGCCTGTGATATCATTGGGCGTTTGTGGATGTTATGCGTGTGTGTGTGTTGAGGTGCCCTACATTTGTTTCCAGTGTGTGTGTATACATGCACACAGGTCTGGCATGAGGCTGGCCTACACAGGGGTAATATTGAGAACTGTAGACTGTACAAGTCAGGTGTCACAGTTCACGGTGTCCGTCCATGGCCATGTGATCTGCGCCTGACAGGGGTTGCACGGGCACTACCAGGCAGAGGTCCAGATTGGGTACCGTCTGATGACACATGTCCACTGGAATCATGTCCCTCTTGGGACCATCCAGGACCAAGTGCCCATGGCCTGCTGCATCCTGGTGTGGAGTGCACAGCACCAGCAGCACTACTACCCCCTCCCATAGTGGCAGTAGCAGCAGTAGTGCTGCTATTGCCACTATGGGAGGGGGCATGTGCAGTAGGATGTTCACGTAGACCTTCAACAGGTGATGTAGCTGGCCTACGTCCACGTGCTCTACGCCTCGCTCCCACCAGATTTTCCAGCACAGACATTCCAAGCTCGAGGATTGACATGCCACAGTCAATGACTCCCACCATGTCACCCAATCGTCTATTCATAACATCTGCATGATGATGGTGCGTATTTGCAAGTGTCTGGATGTTGTTGGTTAATGCACAGACAGTAGCCCTCTGAAGCCTCAGACTGTCTCTGTTGTGCCATTCAGCACATGCCTGTGCCTCCATTACAGCCCGAAACATGCGTTTGGTGATGCCAGTTGATGTGCTTGGTCCTGCAGGCACATGTTGGCCAGTGGTCCTCCTACGAGCAGCACGGGGCACATGACTGTGTGGGACATCACCTGTCTGTTGACTGGGAGCATGGTCTGCAGGCACACCTTCCATAGTCACCACACTTCCCTGTTCCATGCTAAAACCTGCCAACTGTCCTTCCTCTATGGCCAGTGGTGATGGGGTATATGCAGGCAGGGGAACTGTGTGCGAGGATGAGGGGGAGACTGGTGGAATGGCAGCCAATGGCACAGATTCAGACCCTGACAAATCTGCCTGTGCCTCAATCATACTATCATCATCACTGCTAGAGTCTGTGGTGACACTAACATCAGGTGGAACGCAGGAGGGCAATGCACCTACATCAACACCTTTGAGGGGAAGACAAGAACTGTACATTACAAGTTATACCAGACACACACACACACACACACACACACACACACACACACACACACACACACACACACACATAGACACACACACACACACACACACAGAGACACACAGAGACACACAGAGTAAAACACACAAAGGCAAACAGTCACACACAAAGACACACACAGACAAACACAGAGATGCACAGAGATGCACAGAGACACACGCAGACACAGACACACACAGACACACACAGACAGACACAGACACAGACAGACAGACAGACACAGACACAGAAACAAAGACACAGACACACACAGGCACACACGCTACATGCATGTGATATGGTGGATGGCATTCAGCATAGACAATTGTAGTTTCAGCTTAGGCAATTATAGTGGTAATCATACATCCCTGAGTTGCACAAAACAGCATGCATGTGGTATAGTAGACAGCATGCACCTTACATAATTATAGTGGTGGTTAGCATACATACCTGTATTGCACCCTTTGTATTAGTAGCCTATGCCCCATACCTGCAACACAATGCATGCACTTTGCACCATTGCACTGCACTGCCATGGTGTGTGCAACATACACCACATGTTAATGGACCATCATCGACCTTTTTACATCTGCCACTGATGCTTTGGGTTGGCCACCACCCCTATGTGTGAGGACATGAGCAGTAGGGTATGTCGACTATATAATATGTTTGCCTGAGCCCTAGCTTGTATATCTCCCCCAAAGCAGTGCATGTCTTTTCAACATTATTCTGCCTACCCCTGAGCTGAGTGTAGACATTGTGCACCTGGCTGCACACACATGTTTGACATGGCTGTCCCTACTTTGCAATGGTGCCACAGACCAGCACAGGTGTACAGTACACCAGCCTGTTGTGTGGAGTATGACCTTGCCAATCACATGTAGTATGACATGTCTTCTGCTGATGTATTGAATGACATGTATACATGTGTAACACAATGGTGTCCTTTCCAATCTACAGTATGATAATGGTGTCCCAATGCAGGTATGTGTTATACTAACATGGATCTTCAGCTGTTGCAATGTTGTCTGTCCACCCTACATATATGTAGGGACATACTGCACATTGAGCTGATGTGCATAGCCATTGCAGGGCATCATGTGGCTTCACAATTGCTATACTGTGTGAGCTACTGGCACGGTTCATAGCCATGACTATGTTCACATACATTACATATCTAATGTGGAATGTGACCCACATCACCGAGTTGTATACACAATAAACCCTAATGTCGAATGTGTGACACAGGTCACAGTAGGGTATAAGGATGACACACCTGCACATTTGAAACCATATTACTGATACCTGCCAACTATGCCCACACATGGCTAATGCACAAGTTCTCTATGTCCCACATGCCATCTGTGTACCTCACACACATGAGGAACAGGCATGACAGTGATGTCTGACACCAGCAAGGTGAATCTGCTGTATCTGTGGCAGGATGTGGATATATGTGTATGTTGTGCAACACATGTATGTATTTGAATACTGCATAGGTGTATGCTTCCATGTCATAACACACTCCAGATGTTCAGGACATGTTATGTGGTGGTTTCATGTTATGTCTACACAAGCTGTGCACAGGCCTGTCTGCTGTTCAGTGTTTCACATCTGCAATAGCACCATTACACAAAGGCTATAGTTGAGTTGTGTCGAGCCAATGTACAACAGGGTGTAGACACATGTATATCACTTCTACTGTGTGCTTTGCTTCATGTCTCTTGCCATCCTCCATGGCCATGTGTACACATGTGCAGTCCAATGGTTGTGATGGCCATCGTCTTTCATGTTAGTGTTATCCCATATGACATACACCTATAGATGTCATATGGTCCACTGAGAACAGTGTTACGCAGACAAAGGGTAGTATGTATGGGATGTCAGACTTGTTTCGTGGGATAGTTGACCAGTGTTGCAGTCAGCCCACTACATGTCATGGACATGTCTGATAGCACATGACAGTGTGTGACATTCATAGCAAGGGTATACTCCACAAGGGTATATCCTGTGGGCTGGCCATACTCCAGCTCCAACATATTAAGTGTGTGTGTGTACACATATGCTCTCTGTAAAGTACTGTTCATATTCCCAACATGTGTAATGCTGATATGTAGAACGTGTCCTTACAGTGGAACACACCTCCACCATTGTATTCACTGTTGTCCACACATCTGGCAATGACAGTTTGGAAGGTTTAGTGTAGGTGTTTCAAATAGTCTACAATTGTTTCACATAAGTAAAAAGTGTGATGCATTGCATGTCTGACCAGTGCCCATTACCAGGACCACCATACATTATGTGTACATGTGTTATGGCAGATAGCATGTAATTAATATGTTCTGTGTAGTATCAAGCCTGGTAAATAATAACAATCTCACCTGACATGGGCTGCTGTCACTGCAAAATGCCACAGGTACCTAAACAGGGGTGTCACAGCAGTAAGATTATCCACACCTGTGTGGTAGCTACAGGGTGCAATGTCTATGTTAGCACATAAGCCAGTATAATATACAATCCTATGGAGTATGCACATCTGTGCATACATAGAGTAGCAGACTATAGTATGTGGCATGTGTGCATACATGCCTTGCATATGATGTTACATTACATATTGTACAGTAACACATGTAACTATGTGATATATGGCTGTGTTTTATGTGCAGTAGTGACTTACCAGGCAACTCTAGGCTCAGTGGTTGAGAGACACCCACCTCCACAATACCAGCTAACGCTTGTGGATGGAGGCCTGCAGGTGTCCCCAGGTTGGCCAGTTGCTCCTCGGTATGTGTGTGGGGGCTGGGTGAGTGCCCCCCACCTGTTGCACCTTGTTCTCTGATGATTGCATTGGCACGCTGTTTCACCCATCTTATCTGGTCAGTGCAGTGTTGGCGCACCTGCTGATAGGTGCGATTGTGACCACCAACATCATTTACCCTCCTGCAGAGTTCCTCCCACAGGGCATCTTGCTGCTGTGCTTCCTGCGGTACATGGATGAAGAGTGCCGTGTAGTTGTCGAGGAGGTATAGGACAAGGACCTTATCCTCCAAGCAGCTGTATGGTGGCAGGCGGGTACGGGGCATACCTGGAAGACATAATGATGGAGACAGGTCACAGTAACTCACAGAGAAGTACAGCTGAGCGTTCATGTGTATCACATTTATTAAGTTTACAAATATGTCTTTGTAGATCTACATGACACTAACACCACTGACATGTATAAGTCATACACATTTGACACCTACTGGTGATGTGATGTTATCACCATATATATGTGTGTGTCATGGGATGACATTGCTCATACACCATGTGGAGATTGTCTTGAAGTGGGCATGTCTGGTTATCTGTAGTGGTGTCTTTACCTATCAGCACATGCCTGGATGTGTTCACATTAATGCAATCGACCTTAATGCTGTGTATATGCCACATATATAGTCATACATAGCCATTAGGGACATGACCTGTGACCCTGTAAACTTGCAAGCATGTATGTGTTTTGCCATATACATCAACATGGCACTGTACAGCTGTGTAGCATCCTGCCATGTACTGCCTGTGTTGCGCATGTGTAACACATGAGGCAATAGCTAGCCTGATGGTATTCCTAGGGTTGGGTATCAACTATGGCATGTATGGTCATAGTGATGTGGTAGGCTATATGCCCTGGGCCATTTATGAGCCTAGGCAGACAGGTTACCTAGCTGTAGGCAATAGACAGGTAATATTCAGTGGCGAGTTCAAGCAGTGCCACAGAACAGATACACATGGGTACCGGTATGTTTGGCATGCGGTCATCACACCATGTCACAGAGAGGGGCAATGTGCAGCTCCGCTGGACAGGGATGCATAGTATGGCAAGACTATGTTAAGTGTATGGGACAGGGATCTGTCAGGCATGTTGTGATCCTTGTACTAGACAGGTGGATGCCCATGATGTATGTGTTTATTTGGGATCAGGATGTGTTAAGTGTAGCATGTCCAACACCTGTTAGTTGGACATGGCTTGATTCAGGGTAGGCTGCATGCTACATAGTGCATCTAGGAATTGTGAAGGCCAGTATAGGACATATAAACATGGGCATTAACCCTTAAAGGATATATGTGATCTATTATGGGCCACATGGGAGTTGAGTATGGCTGAGCAGTTCTCTTTATTCCAGGATGGCACCCTGTCATGATTAGGGGTGCCACATACAGCTGCCTGTCTTTTGTGGTGACATAACTATCAAAGGAAGTACTGTCCATCTGCATCTCATACACACAGTTGCCATTATGTTGACCGCTGCCTAGGTGGTAGTTAATGGGTACAGGGTTTGTAGCATAGGGGGTGACAATGCAATACTTAGCTGTCAGACTGTGGCCATACATCACACACCAATCATGCATCTGACACACTAAGGCCCTTCTGTATGTTGAACGCAGCACACAATGAGTTAACTATTGCTCCTAGTTCATAGTCATTTGCAGACATCAATAGGCTGATGCCTTCTGTGTTAGTGTATGTGGTATAGATACCAGGAATTACCCCTGTACTACTGTAGCTGGCACTGGTTTGATGTGCGTGTAGTCGTCGGACACCTTCTGTAGTGTGGGTTCTGCCAGCAGTCCAGTTGCCAAATACTCCTGTGACATAGGTATATTAATTGCTGGAACCTATGTTCTGAGAGACTGCCTTTAAGATCTATCTGCAAATATACAGAGCTGAGTATATTTATTTAGGATATAGAGTTTGTTAATTGTATCTTAGATCTCTGTTGAAACTGTTATCTCCCTGTTCTAACAGACTGATCTGCAAATATACAGAGCTGAGTATATTGTTTTGGTTTTAGAGTTTGTATTGTTAGTTGTTGCTAAGATCTCTGTTGAAACTGTTTTGTCCCACCCACTCTCCCTATTTTTGGTTTGTAGTTTAAATTTGGTGGCTTTTGCAGTTGCCCCCTCACTGTAGATTTGATCTGGGACACTCCACCAGTCCCATCTCTTTACCACATTCTGCCTAATAAACTCTTTCTGCACTTGCTTTTAGTCCTTTTTAGTTTAATTGCATTTTTTAAACTGTGTTTGGTCTAATATTGCTACATACTCAAGTGTGCTAGCTTGCACTGCATGTGAATTATTTTTACTACTGTTTTTGCTACATTTCTGTAAAATAAAAAAAAAAATAAATGTAAGCCTGTTTCCTACCTTTCCTGTAACTAGTGTTCCAAATGCAGATTTGCTGTATCCAGGACTGTATGTAAGCTTCTGATCCCCCAAGCCTTTCTGTGTTGGAGGGAAGCCTTCTAGCTTATCAGTGGGAGTGGTAAGCACTAGGTAACCTGTCTACCATGTAAGGAGTGGTTCTGGCCCAGAAATTGTAGTTATTGGCCATTTGGGCAATCTATTTAATCTTTCTCAACTTTATGATTTGAAAGCCTGCATTTGCACTTGTTTCTGTCCTGTAACTCGTCTAGTGCAGATACAAATTCTTAGTTTTAGTACTTAAATTTGCTTATTCATGCTCAGCACTTGTTCAGAACTTGTAAGCACTAAATAAGCTACTAATTACTGTGGCACTCAATCTTCCTCATTACCTAGAGGAAAACAGTTTTTGTACTTACATTTCTCACTTGCTTAGAGAAAAACAGTTCTTGTAGTCACTTTCCTCACTTATATAGAGGAAAACAGTTTTTTATTCAGGCATGTCCAAGGGTCAGCTCCCAGTGTTCTCTCCTGTCTATCTGATGAATCTGCATCTTGAGGCAATGTAGAAATTTCCTCATGTACACAGACAACCCTCTCCTCCTAACACCCAACACTACAACCTGTGAGAGATGCACTTATCTAGCCAGACTGGAGGTAAAGCTCTCTCTAACCAAGACTGAACTTGACAGTCATGATGAGAAGGTAAACATTTGCACCACACCACACTCATCACATAGTCTCATTAAATCTACACCACCAAACTCCAAACATATTAACACAAAAACATTCACGGAGGCTCTCAATAATAATCTGTCTAAGCAACAGAGACCTCCAAAGCAGAAACGCAAGCAACCTCCATCCCCCAACACAACCCAAATGGCACATAGCCCACAGACTCAGTGTGCCACTCAACCATAGCCAATAAGGCAAAACAATGTACACAACACACTAGTCATATGTGACTCTATAGTCAGGCACACTGATGTCCCACTCACAAGGCTAAACAAGGAGAAGGTTACTGTCAGCTGCCTGTCGGGTGCCAGGATCCGCCACATAACCCACGCACTCAGGTCACTCCACAACAAGTACAAATATGACTCTGTCATTGTCCATGTTGGTGTGAATGACCTGAGACGTACCTCATTGGACTACATGAAAAGAGACATGGAAGAGCTTTCCAATTTTGTAGCCCAGGCAGGTATGGCCTTTGCCCTGAAGAGCATTCTACCATTGCCCCGAATGATACCACAGTACAAGGACAAAATGATTGACTTCAACAATTGACTAAGCTTCTGTTGTCATTCTAAGGGAATCCAGTATGTATCTGCTTGGGATGACATGGTTGACAGACCACAATGCTTTGCCACAGATGGCCTGCACCTGTCGTACCTAGGATTCTGGATACTAGCTAAGGCTCTTGCTGCCCCTATAGTGCCTTTTTTAGGCAAGGTTCAAATAACAAATTCACCACCATAACAGGAACAGGCAAGCAAAAACGGAAGGTAATGCTACTCAATGCTAGAAGGCTAAATCTCAAAATGCACTCCCTCGAGGCACTCCTTAAAATGGAGAACATCGATATCTGTGCAGTGACTGAGACCTGGTTCAAGGATCCAGAGAGCACCCATGCACTAGCAGGCTATAACTCATACTACACTTTTTGGCCATGTAACCTGGACTGAAACACCAAAGGCGGAGGTGTGTCCATATTCATTAAGGATATCCACACCTCCAGGCTAGTTGCTCAGCATAATGCATCCGAGGTTATCCAAGTGCAACTAACTCTGGGCAAAACTACAATTCAAATTGTAGCTTGCTACAGATCCCCCACCATGCCCCAGGATTCCCACTCCTCTTTTCTTGATGTACTGGAAAATATTAGGGTTTAACCAAACACCCTAATAATGGGCGATTTCAACTACACCACCATTAATTGGGAAAACTACTTGTGTACCAACTCCTCAGCTCAACGCTTTCTGGAATTCATAAACTCCAATGCCCTGTATGAACTTTTCCACACCCCCACCAGGGGCAACTATATCCTAGACCTATTCATTACTAACATGAGTGACCGCTGTTCCACACCTGAAGTCAACTCCTTGTTGATCCGATCTGACCATAAGCTAATCACCCTTGATATCCACATCCCATCCCCACCCCCATTAAGGAAACTATGGTAAAGAATTTCTCCAAAGCCAACTTCATGCTTCTTAAGACAGAAGTAGTGAACTTCATGACACCCATGCAGATGGACAATACAGTTACAACTGCTGAATCCTACACAAATGCACTCTATAACCACTTACACGAGTGCATGGATTGCGCTATCCCAAACAGAACCAAGACGCTATCCTCCAAAAAGGAAGCCAATCTGGTGGTCCCCTGCCATAAACAAACTGTACAACAGAAGGAAGAAACTGTTGCAAAAGAGAGTAGAATCCCATGAGTGGAGGAGCTCCGTGGTCAGCCTCAGTAAGAAGCTGAGATCCCTTATAAGATCCTTCAAAGCTAGCTATGAAAACAAAATTGCCACTAATTTTAAGGGCAACCACAAAGCATTCTATAGCTATGTCAAGAATCGTGATGGCAACATCCAGATCTGCTCTGAGTTACAGCACAAAGGCATGAAAATTACAGAATCAACTTATATTGCCAACATCCTGGCAGATAGGCCCCTAAAGGGCCCATATCTATACAGGGAGAATGCAGAGTCCCTGTAATCACAACTACATAGGTAAAAGCTGCACTCTCTAAAGCCAAAAACACAGCATCAATGGGACCAGACAACATTCCAGGCTGCATTTTACATGAACTTCAGAATGAACTGGCTCTCCACTTAAGCACCATGTTCAATAATAGCCTCGCATCAGGCTTTGTGCCCACTGAATGGCACACAGCAACAGTTATCCCACTCCACAAAGGGGGAGCCAACACTGATCTCGGGAACTATCGACCTATTAACCTGACTAGCCTGGTCTGCATGGCCATGGAACATATCATCATGGAACTCATAAACAAAGACAATGGTCACCTCCAAACTCTGGATCCCACCCAGTTCGGGTTTGTGGAAGGCAGATCATGCCTTCTGAACCTGATTGACTTCTTTGAGGCAGTTACCAAAGCTGTAGATGAGGGTAAGGTGGTTCGCACAGCCTATCTTGACCTCGCCAAGGCTTTTGAAACCATCCCCCATTCTGGAATTATAGCTAAACTCACTAAACTAGGTATAAATCCCTACATCACAAGATGGGTTGCCAACTGGCTCATTGACAGAACCCACACTGTAAAAGTTGCAGACTCCAAATCTGACCTCAAAGCAGTGACAAGTGGAGTACCACAGGGTTCCATCCTGGGACCTCTCCTGTTTTCTATCTACTTCTTTGAAGTACAGGCTAACACAGAAGACCTCTGGCTAAAGAAGTTAGCAGATTATTGCAAACTAGGGGCCATAGTCAAGTCCCCAAATGCTGTGGACGTCTTACAGAAGGGCCTCGCTGAGACAGATGCCTGGTATCAGAGCCATGGCCTCAAGTTCAATGCGAAAAGGTGCAGTGTCATCCACTTTGGTAAAATCTATGCACCCATGAACTACCACATAGGCAGCAATCTACTTAACACCGAATGTGTGATAAGAGACCTTGGGACCCAGGTGGACGGTAGTCTCTCCTTTGATAGTCACATTGCCACAGTAGTGAGGAAGTCCTTCTACGTGGCACACCTCATCATGAAAGGGTTCTCATCCAGGAAAAAAGAGGTCATTGTTCCCCTCTACTCGACACTCATTAGACCCATTATAGAGTACAACGTCCCTTTTGGAATGTACCTCACAATACATCTGCAGCAGCTGGAAAGGCCACAGAAGTACCTCATAAAGAGGATTACTGGCTTCAAACAAATGCCCTACACTGACTGCCTCAAAAAACTCCAGCTTTACTCTGTAGCATATCACATACTCCGAGGTGATCTCTGCCTAACATATAAAGCTATGTCAAACCCTGAGCTGTTGGACATGCTACACCTAAAGAAATCCCAATCCCTCCAAGCTGCATGCTATAGGGATCTAAACCTTGTCACCACAATAAACAGGACATGCTGGAGGGATAGATTCCTTTCCCAGAGACTTCCCATACTCAGGAACAGGTTACCCATCTATGTCAAGCAAAGTTCTTCATTAGCACTCTTCAAGAAAAATCTTGATGAGTGGATGGGAATTAGGAAATACACCCCAGGGATCATGTCTGTGTCTCTGCTCGACTGTGGCACAAGAAAATAACTTTCTTGGGTGGCGTAAGGCAGGGAACCTTGTTGGCTAGGCTTACATAGGCCTTTGGGCCGATAGCAGTGGCGGCTGGTGACTTCAAATCAAAGGGGGGCTGCAGAAGACAGCTGAATTGGTGGGGTCAATGGGAAGGGGTGTGGCCAACTGGAAAGGGGAGGAGCTATGCTCAAAACCACAAAAACTAACTTTAATTAAATACGCTGCCCTGGGTGCCAAGCCGTCATTATGAGAGTCCAATCAAGACAAAATGAAGTGTAGAAGAATAAAAATATTTCAGTGCATTGGCTGCATGACAGCTTACTTAATATCTAGATGGAAACAGAAAGGTTGTGAGGCATGAAAAAATAAATTACTTTTTAAATACATTACTGGAATGCCAGTCAAAATCAAGTATAAGAAAAACAAGCAGCACTCAACTCAAACCACTTCTCCTTCCACTGCAGTTCTAATTATAATTTATATTCAGCTTTATTAAAGTACCAAGTAACACGCTGAAAGTAGAAATCTCTGTGATGCCCTCACTTGTAAAAATGTTTCTTATCCAAAAAAGACCTGCTGCCTGACAACTATCTACTTGTTTCATGAGGAAAACATGATCAAAGTAAAAAATGAAAAGCAAACAAGAAACAAGCTCAAGATACATTGCTTAAAGGATTACTGTGCAGGTTATAGACCACACATGGTTGGCATTCTGTTTAGTTTATGGGTAAAGCCTGCAGAGATGACTGGAAGTCTCCAACAAGTGTAATGAGCTTTTTAAAATAATGTAATACTGTCCTTTATTACAAATACTGTCATATGCATTTCAATACCCAAGGCTTATACATTATCTAGTTAAGTATTCTCTGCATGGCAACAACAGAAAGGTTTTAAATGTTGGCAATTCTTTAACAGTATGCTTATTAAAGCTTACTTGCATCTTACAATCTAAGACAAGCTTACCTGATGGTCATTAAAGCATTGCTACTTAAACACAGAGCAACGGGCACTTTGAGTAATAAGCATAAATCAATAGTACAAACATATGACAAACCAGACCATTCTGCAAAATCAAGGACAGATGAAAAGCCACTGTAGTACTTGTGTCTACCTTGGATGGGGGGATACTCTGCACATTTACACTGTATAACTACTCCTTGCCTTGCTTGGACACATCCAGAGTCACTACATGGGGGAGTGGGGTGCAACAATTATGTCACAATTTGAAATGTCTCTGGCTGACTCTGATGGCCCTAACACATTTGTCATACCTCTCAACCAGTCAGAAATCTGGACAAAGCCATACATAGAAGTGGGACAAAGGCCCAAAAATAAAATAAAATATTGCTCTTATAAACTTAGAAAGATAATAGAATAGCCCCCAGATTCAAGAATCCTCCGTGTAAGACTAAATAAGTCTTACTCGGAAACTGCAGATGAATGGTATGATGTCAGCATGCCATGCATATTCATGAGGGCATGCTGACTCCACTCCAAGTCTAACATGGACCGTGCAGGAAGGCAGGGGGTATGTCTGACAGCCGAGCAGTCCAAAGGTCTATGCCCCTGCAAGTGTCTGAATTGTGAAATGTCAACACACATGAGTGAGTCCACTCACATGTCTACGTACCCAACACTACACTCCCTCACATTGTGAACCCCAGTACAGGTATAAAAAGTCAAACATTTAATTTTTTTTCTAATTCCCTATATAGCTGCCCGTATTTGCGCGTGTTTGCGTGGGTGTGCCCATTGCTTAGCTGCAGTTAGCAATTTCGACATTGAAGAGCATAATAAGGAATGTTCATGCAAATGTAGCCAAATAGCAATAGCATAGTGGTAGACCTTTCACGCAACGAGGAGGCATGCACGGTTCGAGTCCCACCACGCCCCTTTCTATTTTATGTTTTAAATTAGTATATGAAATAATTCCTGACATATATGAATACAATTTTACTAAAAAGCATTGAAATGGCCTATGTATCAGTGAACAAAATGTATATTTATAAATATAAGAAGGATCCTGACATATAATTGCTCATAGTTAAGCATCGCTTTACCCAGTGCAATATAGTTGCCCATAGCTAAATAGCACTTTACCCAGTGCAATATAGCTGCCCGTAGTTAAGCAGCGCTTTACCCAGAGCAATATAGTTGCCCGTAGTTAAGCAGCGCTTTACCCAGCGCAATAGGTTTGTGTGGAGGTGCGCACCGTGCCAACCAGTGCACCGTAGGGCAACGTGGAACAACGTAGAGCAAAGTTGCCTAAACACAGCCACACCCCCTAGCCTGTCTGGACAGTAGTAAAATAAAAAGCAATGACAAGGTTCGAACCCAGGACACTGTGCACCATAATCAAAGTACTGAACCACTAAGCCATGACAGCTTAGGATAAACAGCCACTGTTAACATACATATACTTATAGATGGTAGATTAACCATTGCTAAGCAGGTCTGCAGTCAGCCGAGAATTTTCAAAAATGGCCAATCACAAAAAAGTGCGGGAAATGCGGCATATTTAAGCTCCATAGGCGGGAATACTCGCCATAACTGATTGTAGCTCCCATCTGCAGTTAGAATGGCTGGTGCTGGAGAGGGTACTCACTTTCGAGTGCAACGCTGGGGCATCGAGGAGTCAAAATACATGGTTTGGCTCCTTGTCCACCATCATGAGTCAAGACTCCTGCAGGGCCAGTTCTAACGGACGGAGTACAATGCAGAGGCTTGGAACTGGTTAGCTCATGATCTCACCACTGCCACAGGTGTCCCTCGGACTGGTGAGCAGGTCCGTCACCACCATGCAGACCTGAAGAGATGGAAGCAGGACCTACTGAACCAATGGATACAGGAGGCCCGTGACATGCACGATGCCCCACTACTGAGTAGGTAGCCATGGAATGCAGTATGCAAGACATGCTAATTTAGTCTATATAATGGATAAGTATGTCTCAATATCCCTTCATTTACTTCACACCTGAGGGTGTCCGTGCTGCGAATCAGCAAGCCTATGCAGATAGGCTGCTAAGGCTGTGCCACCAGGCAGGTTAGTAATTATTCTGCATGTATTGTTATATAAAATAGGTGAGAGAGCCTGAAAGAAAGTGTTATAGCCCAATAATACAGCCATAGAATGCCCTGAATAATTCCTCTGCATGTACTGTTATATAAAATAAGTCAGAGAGCCAGAAAAAGAGTGTAGTAACCCATTAATAAAGGTAAAATAAGTCCGGAATAATATCTCTGCATGTACTGTCATATAAAATAAGTGAGCTAGCCTGAAAAAGAGTGTTGTAACCTATTAATAAAGGTATAATATGTATTGAATATGTCTTCCATATGCACTGTAATATCAAATAAAGGTGAGAGCCTGTAGAAAAGTGTGCAATGTAATTAATAAAGGTATAATACTTGGAGTGTGCCTGTGTCACTTACTTTGAAATGTTGTTGTACCCTTGCATTATATAAATAGTACTGTTGTATTAAGTGCTGTCAACCCACAGTTGGGCAGTCCCATATAAAATGGATGATGGAAGTGCCAGTAGCTGTGAAACATATATACAGTCCTCGACAGTCGGTTAATGGCTGGCATGCATAGGTAAATCTGGCACATGAGTAGCTTGTTAATGTGTTCCCCAGAAATGTGAGTGTGCTACACGAAATGCAGGTTTCTGTGGAAATGTAACTGAAAATGTCATGTGAAAACATCCAGATATGTAGATATATAAATATAAATAAAATAAATAACTATGTAGCAGTAACATCTGCATCTTGGACAGTTAGTATGTCAGATATAGGTCAGGTATATAATGAACTAGCCAAACCTATTACACAACCTAATGCATGTTGCCTAGTGTAATAATACATGTAGAGGATATACACCTGCAGTCAATAGGAATGTAGTGTAGACTAAAACTACTTATAAGATGTTAATGGAGGTTTCTTTCTACACCCTACTGTATGTGCATAAACAATGTAATTCCACACCTCAATGGGTATGTCTAATCTCAAAACATTTGTTGGGACATATGTCCTATTGTTCTATAAATATCTGCATTTACTTTGATGCATGTGCCCTGTTCAAACACCATAATCTTGGTGGCCTGTTGCCACCAATCATCCCTGCATGCTGTTGGAATGTCCACTGTTGTTCAATATATGCATGTGTTATGCTTGCTGTTCAACTGTTGGAACCCTGGTGTGTTGGGTTAATGGGAATATTACTGCATGCTGTTACAACTAATTTGGAATGCTGTTGTTTATGTTGTAATTAAACACACCTAATCACAGAACGTATGGGAAGGCCGGTCCCAGTGGACCTACCTGTCCCTCCTCAGCTGGCGATTGCACCTGGCACCAGCAAGTCTGGTGCCCAGCCCGAGCTCCCCTCCTCCGTTGGTCCTGTGCCACCTTCGAGTGGAAGCGCTGCAGGGGATGGGGCTCACTAACCCATGCAAGCATGGGTGGAGAAGGGCCACCTGTCACCCTCCGAAGGGTCCGGGCTGTGGTGCATAGGGAGATCCAGCGTTCAGTCACTGATCCCCTACGCCAGCTCGAGGTGAGAGTGGTGCGACTCATGGGTGAGCCTTCCCCTCCTACACAGCCCCCAGCACAGCCACCCTCGGGGCTGTGAAGGTGCAGTGGTGACTGCCTATGGGTGGGGATCTGAGTTCCACTGTTACCATCTGTGGGCTCATGGGCTTGCGATTTCCAAACATTCATCCCCGTCAATTGTGTTCACCCACCCCATGTGTCATACTCCGTCCCTATATGCATCTTGTTTGTCTTGTCTGTTTACCTTCCCAACCTACCTCCCCAAATATACCTACTTCATCTACCTCACTTTCCACTCTCACCTGAAAAAAAAAGGGCAATCTGTTCTCACAAAAAAAAATACGCCCCATACATAACTGCCCATTTCACACACATGTCCTCTAGACATGTAAACTGATAATTATAATTGGCAGTACAACATCCTTTGTTGTCCTCACCCTTCTCTCAGGGGTGGAAGGTTTCAAATTTCACTCCAAATTTATTGCATATGCACAGCTGTTGCTGGTAAAGAAATGGGCCTTCCCTACACCCGTCCTGCACATCCCGAGCTTGTTTCCCTACTGTCTTTCCCTCTTTGTGCCCCCTTTTTCACCACTTTCCTATCTCCCCATTTTCTTTTCTTTCAAAGAAATTAGCGCGGGGGTTAGCGGGAGTAAGCAGTTTTAAGCAGTAGTTAGCCGGTTTGAGCGAGTGTGCGCATATGTGTGCTTAGCTAAGTATTGCTAAGCGTTGCGCAAACCTGCTTACAACTGCTTAAAAGTGCCTTAGTCACTCTGCATGGCAGGGCCCTTATTCTGCTGAACAGCAAAATAAAACACCGCTGTCAGTCTCGAACCCCGGACACACTACACTGTATGAAGTATCACTAGGCCACAGTAGATATACAACAAGTTGGTGCTGTAATAAATACATCATGCATTACAATGAGTGAATGTAAAGGGAAAATAGGAATGCCATAACACAAATCTTGTTCTGTGGATCTTTACCAGCAGTAGTTGTGGAATTGCATGACATGACTGTGAAAAGAGAACCAGCCATTCTAGCAGGAAATAATGTTACAGTAGCACTTTACAAACCCCACACAGTATCAGAGCAGGATAAACACTGGCATATTTAAATAGGGCAGAGGCCATACTTCCCAACTGTGACTGCTTTTCAGTGATGTCCCTGAGTCGTAAACAAATGTTAGCTTTGTCCCTCAGAATCCCTCTGAAAAGTACTGATGGTAGGCCGAAAAGTGGGGAATTACACAATGAAAAATGTCAATAAGTAAGAGTACACACTGCATGCACATCAGTAAAGGTGTATTAATACATATGCTCTGATTCTCTCACAGTCTCAACTTAATGTCTGTAATATATTACAGGTGTACACCACTTATATGTACCTTTCCCTGAGGCTGTTCAAATATATACCTGAGTGTATCAGAGGCCTGGCAGAGGCAGAAACACACAGGAATTTCAACTTTTCTGCTGTTACACACTCTGAAAATAGCTTTGGAATGAGTCCCACAAGCATACCCTTATGTAGGAGTACAACAAAGAAATATCAAAGGATGTAGCCATGTACTGGTAGCAACCAACTGTGACAATACCATTGTTCCAGTGCAGAAAAGACTGGTGTGGTGCACAGACACACAATAATAGGCTAACCTCTGGCTACTATCTGGATATGTCCACAAGTGGGAACTACGCAGATAGACTACTTGCCTTGTTAGACTAACAGGTACACAACAACCCTGTATGTTCAGCAAGATAAACATCACACAATAATATATAATGCTCTCTGTACTTCTGCACCCCTACCCAAAAGAACAATATACCTGTGTATTCAGGCTCTACCAAGGATGTAGGTAGGCATACTCAGTACTGAAATGTGTCCAGTTGTCTTGAGCAGCCCATGTTAATGTCAACACAAATAAACAACAAACTGTTCAGAAGTGAGGTAATTAATATTTGCAGTATAGTAGTTCACAAACAGTTCATGTGCCAGAGGAATACATTGCAATAACTACTTTTGTATGGTAGTGAATTGTCTAATTAGAAAATAATGTACATACTCCCATGTATCTTGTGTAAGCATTTGGAGGGGTAAGTAAAATTCTACACTGACAAGTGTGTACTAGAAGCAGCAACATTCAGGTCTGAGTACAACATGCAAATCACTGGCTACAACCCTAGCTTCAGAGATAAGAAGTATACCAACCTTCTGACTGACACAGCTGTGTCCACAACAAACAAGCATGGGCTCCACTTTGGAAAGCTGAAAGGGCTATGTCTACCTAACCTAGCATTTTATAGCAGTGGGCTGCTATGACAGTGAGTACTGCAATTACCACAGAGCAGGCTGCATGCAATTAGTAAATGGTGGACACCAACTGGTGCAGAGGCCATCACATGCACATGTGCAGATACCTAGAAAAGCAGGCTGTACTTTCTGTCTACACATGCAATAATCTCATTGCAGCAAGAGAGAGAGAGTGAGAGAGAGAGAGAGAGAGACAGAGACAGAGGCAGAGACACAGACACAGACAAAGACAGACAAAGAGACAGGAACAGAGAGACACAGAAAACGAAAGAGCAACAGACAGAGAAAAAAATATTTCCTTTAAAAACAAACGGAACACAGCAATACAAACGAAAGGTATGTAACACGTATGTATTTGCTGGCATGTAGTAGATGTTTATGAAGAGTACTCTACATACTGTGAATCATCCATATGTGGCAGCAGTACGTATCTCTATGTTTCTGTACATGTGCATAGGGCAAGGGACATACTGCAACTGTTTGTGAAGGGTGTACATATATATGTTGTTGAATGTTGTTATGTGCATATTTCTATGTAGGTTGTGGTGTGTGGCAAAGAAAACAGCATACAGTGCTGGTATATGACATGTGGTGGTTAAACGCTGTGGGTATGCTCTGTCAGTTTTGCAGTGTTGCAGCCAGTGAGGCCTGCTAAAGCTACATGGGCTGAGGACACCTTCAATGCAGTCTGCACAATACTGTGCAATATTATTACCTAACTGTATATCTCACAACTGTCGCATAAGTGATATTCCTTCCCACCATGAATAGTGGACTGTATATGTGCCTATATGTACATCTATATGTACAGCAATGGATGTTTATATGTATGTGTGTATGTATGTGTATATATGTATATATATATATATATATATATATATATATATATATATATATATAGATATATATATATATATAGATAGATAGATATATGTAGATATATGTAGATATATATAGATATATGTAGATATATATATCATCATCATCATCCCCTTTTTCCCATTTACATGGGGTTGGGGTATCGTATTAACTGTCACCGACTCTCTCGATTCAGTGCCACTCTCCTGCCTTCTTCAACACTCATGCCTGACTGTCGCAGATCTTCTTTCACACAATCCATCCACCTCTTTGCTGGACGCCCTCGCTTCCTCTTACCTTCTTCCTGTCTGTCCAAAATCTCCCTCACCAGATTGTCTTCTGCTTTTCTACACATGTGCCCATACCATCGTAATCTGTTTTCTTTGATCTTTTCTGCAATTGGAGCTACTTTGGCTTCTGCTGTTATGTCCTCATTTCTTCACCTGTCCCGCAGTGTGCATCCTACCACCTTTCTCAGGCACTTCATTTCCATCACCTCTAGCTTCTTCAACTGTTCTGCCTTTACTGCCCAGGTTTCTGTACCATACAGTAGTACTGGTTGCACCACTGTCTTGTACACCTTACGTTTCAGCTTCTTTGGCATTATTCTGTCATATACTACACCTGATACTCTATGCCAGTTGGCTGCAGCCCCTCTGATTCTAGCTTTGACCTCTTCATTCAGACTACCCTTCTCCTCAACCACCCCTCCCAGATACCTGAAGCTGTTTACCTGTTCCACTATCTTCCCATCTATCTCTATTCTCAGCTTCTTCTGATTTCCCCAATCTGCTGCAATTACCACTGTCTTATCTGTGCTTAGTTTCATCCCATATGCCTTCAGATTTGCATTCCATTCTCCTGTCCTTTGCTGAAGTTCTAGATCAGAGTCTGCCTGTACTGCCACATCGTCTGCATACAGCAGCTTTGTTGCTCTGACCCCTACAGCCTATATATAGATATATAGACATATATATATATATATATATATATATATATATATATATATATATATATATATATAGATAGATAGATATGTAGATATATATATATATATATATATATATATATATATATATATATATATATAGAGAGAGAGAGAGAGAGACATGGGGCATACTTACTGTGACAGGTGCCTAGCGATCAAGGTATGGACTGAAGCTCAGTGTTGACATTGCAGTGCCATCCCCTCTTGCCAGAACACTGTACCCATTAACTACCACATAGGTGGTAGTCTACCTAAAACCGAAGGTGTGATAAGGGAACATGGGACACAGGTGGACAGTAGCCTCCCCTTTGATAATCACAGTGCCACACAGGTCATGTACTCTGTCTACGTGGTACTCATCATCACAAAAGATGTGTCATCTAGGGAAATATAGGTCAGTGTACCCCTCTACTTATCACACTTAAAACCCATTAGAGAGTACAATGCCAACTACAGCAACTGGAAAGGCCACAGACATAACTCAGAAAGAGTAATACCGGCCTCAAACAGATGCCCTATGCAGACCGACTCACAAAACCACAGCAAAACTGTGTTGCATAGCGCCTACCCAGAGGTGACCTCTGCCTAACATACTGAGCTATGTCACACCCATATCTGTTGGACATCCTCCACATAAACATATTACAACCCCTCCCAGATACATGCTCTAGGACCCTACACCTTGTCAGCTCACTAAACAGCACATGCTGGAGGGATAGAGTCCTAACTCAGAGACATGCCATACTCTGGAACAAACCACCTATCAATACCAAACAAAGCTCCTCATTAGCAGTTGTCATAAATAATCCTGATGATTGTTTGGGAGATAGGAAATACACCCCGGGAATCACCTCTGTGGCTCTGGTTGACAGGGGCAAGTGAAATTAAATTACATGTGTGTCAAAGGCCAGGGTAGCATATGGCTAGGCTGCTGTAGGCCCTAGGGCCAATAGAGTATTACCTACCCATGACATGGTGCACACACACACACACATGTACTTAGTGCAATAATTGCTATGTGAGGTTGACTGAGTGTGATGGTGAATGTGCTGGTGAATGTGTGCAAAGTTTGTAAAGGTGTGATAGCTTAGTGTGAAATTGCTTCTGTCATGGTAGTTTGTGCCCTAGCTGTGATCCCAGCAACAGATGTGTATGCTATTGCTAGGCAGAAAAGGTAGTATGGCATATGGCGTGATGTAGTCCCTTGTTGTCGACTGTGGTGTCCCATTGTAAGCTAAAGCAATGCATGTATGCTTAGTGAGTGGTACTGCTGGTGAATCCAACTCCCATATGAACTGTGGTACTACCTGAAGCTGTAGGCCTAAGCAGTACAGTATGGTGTATATTCACATTGCTTGTAAACACTGTTTTGTGTGTTCCCTGTAGCCCTCACAGATTGCATACCTCAGGCATAAGGTTTTGTAAGTAGTGACACACAGTACTGTATGGTACACAGGTAAAGCTCATCTGGGTTGGCATACATTTGTGTGTTGTATGTATGTCTGATGTGTGTGTAATTATGTCGTCTATACCATGCCCTCAATCATATCTGTGTTACACTGGTATATGTGTGTATCTAGAAACATGTATAGTCGAGTACAGCAGTATGCCACCTATATCAACAACTGTGCAGATATGTTAGGCAGGGGTTTGGCATCAAAGACTACTGTGATATACTGGTAATACTGTAACTATACTTTATATTCATTGCAATGGATGACATCTTTCTTCATGCATTAGCTTGATATATACCTCCTGTGGCTAGATGGTGCATTGTGTCACATACAGTGTGCCATATACTGTTGTATAGTCTTACATACTGGTTTCACTTTGTTGCTGTGCAGAACATGGTTTAATATATAGAACGTGCCAGGCACTGTCAGGCAGTTGTGGGCTGAGCACTGATATGTGGTATTAAAAGTGTGTATCTACTGAAAGCCAATAGGTTGCTATATATGGCATTTCATTGATATCTGTACTTTAGAATGTTAAGTGTGCCACATGAGTTGCTGACAATTATTGTTTTATTGTCTTCCAGGGACATGTCTCACCATCTCAACCCTGCGTATTCCTACTACAACATCACACCCCGCTATTCTCCAGAACCAGCCAGGACCAGCATGGGCGCACTGCACTGTGGCAAGATGTTGTCCGTTGGGTGAATGACGTAGGCATGCATAACCGGACTTATGAGCAGGTACACCATCACTGCAGTGATTTAATTAGACATGTCCAGCAGCTTGCCTCCGATGTCCGCAGACCACAGTTTGCCACAGGTGGTGGTGCAGCATCACATCCGCCCCTCACCAGAGTAGAAGAGCTGCTCCTCAGCGTGGTGGCTCCTGGCCAACCACTACAACAGATATGTGTCATCATGGAGGCTGGAGTCACCCAGCAAGTTGACTCAGAGCGTGCCGGTAACATGGCATATCTGTAGACTACTGTTAGCTTGATTATTAGAACATGCATATGTCAGATGTGTAATGTGTATTTAGAAGATGTGGAGCCTGGTGTTGTGCAATACTGATAATTTGGAACATAATCTGTATGCCTGTGACTGTCACCCATTGTACTACTGTAAAATTGCAAACTCACAGCAGCAATGCCATAGTTGTTGACACTGACAAACTGTCTCATATTCTTGTAGGTCCCTCTGGTGTGACAGCAAGACAGCAGACCCATGCTGGTGAGTGTTCTACATTTAATATAGCAAATAACATGTGCATGTCATAGGTGAGTTGTAGGCCATATACACATGTAAAACACCTACACACAATGCATGCTCTGCATGTTTTCTGTGGGACTATGCACATCCCAGTAACATGAGTAGCTGCCTCAAACACATGCAATACACAGAGCATCCAAAACAATTGTGGTACACTGTAGTGGACATTGTATAGGCAGAGTCAATACACATGCACAAAAACATACACCACTTTGTCATACGCAGTAAGTGTTAATATGATACACATGGCATATTTAGACACCTACTGTAAGGTCAGACTCCAGTATCCCAAATGTCATCCACACAGCACACATACTATACCTGAGGGGTAGAGGCCTATCATGGGGTGGTGCGACACTCTTCAACACACAACACATTCATGTTAGGCAATGCTCCCTATAGAACACCTGTCACCCCTGGGCTTTCGGATATTGGCAAAGGCTCTTGCTACCCCCATAGTGCCTTTTTTAGGCAAGGCTCAAAAGACAAACCCACCTCCATAGGTATAACAAGGGATAAGAAACTAAGAGTAATGCTACTCAATGCCAGAAGTCTAAACCTCAAGATGCACGCACTCGAAACTCTCCTTAGCATGGAAAACATCGATATCTGTGCAGTAACAGAAACCTGGTTCAAGGCTCCCGAGAGCACCCCAGCACTACCAGGTTATACCTCATACCATGCTTTTCGGCCCCAAAACTTGGACCAAACCACAAAAGGAGGGGTAGTATCAATACTCGTCAAAGATACCCACACCTCCAGGTTGGCGGCACAGCACAAAGCATCAGAGACTATCCCTGTGCAACTAACAGTGGGTAAAACTGCCTTCCAGTTTATAGCCTGCTACAGACCACCCTCCCAAACCCAGGAACCCCACTTGGCCTTTCTGAGAACACTGGAAAATATGAAGGTCTCTCCAAACACCATTATATTGGGCGACTTCAACTACCCAAACATAGACTGGGAGCATTACTCTAGCTCCAACACCCTAGCCCAAAGGTTCCTAGAATTTATAAACTCAAATGCTATGGAACAACTTGTTACCACTCCCACAAGAGGGGAAAACATACTGGACTTGATCATCACCAACATGGGGACTCTATGCTCCAGACCAGAAGTGTATCCCTCACTGGTAAGATCAGACCATAAACTAATCTCATTGGATATTTACATCCTGACTCCACCCCCTGCCCTGAAAACCACAGTGAAAAACTTCTCTAAAGCAAATTTCACACTCCTCAAAACCGAGGTGGAATCCTTCAAAGCCCCCGGGCCTGTGGAAAATACGGCCCAGACCGGAGAATCCTTTATAAATGCATTCTATGAACACCTTCAGGAATGCATGGATCATGCAATCCCAAATAAAACCAAGACCCAATCCTCCAAAGGCAGGCGTCCTGTCTGGTGGACCCCAGCCATAAACAAACTATACAATAGAAGGAGGAAGCTACTACATGATAGAGCAAAATCCCAAAAAGGGAAGGCATCTCTGATCAGTATTAGCAAAAAACTATGGGCACTCATAAAATCGTCTAAGGCCAGCTTCGAGAGAAACATTGCACAGGACACTAAGGATAATCACAAGGCTTTCTTTAGTTATGTTAGGAACCTGGGTGGGAATTCCCAGATATGCTCAGAATTAGTCCAAAATGACAAAAAATACACTGAACCCACAGACATTGCCAACATCCTAGCTGACAGGTTCAGCGCAAACTTCTCCCCTCCTTCCCACCAAAAGGGCAAATATCTATCCCAGCAGAGTGCTGCCCCCCTGACATCTCAGATGCTCAGGTAAGATCTGCCCTCTCCAAAGCAAAAAACACAGCATCAATGGGACCAGACGGTGTCCCGGGCTGCATCCTACATGAACTCCAAGAAGAGCTAAACCCAAACATAAAACTACTGTTCAATCTCAGCCTTACTACAGGATATGTACCCAAAGAATGGTGTACAGCAACAGTGGTCCCTCTCCACAAAGGTGGTGCCTCAACGGATCCTGGAAACTGTTGCCCCATAAGCCTCACTAGCTTGGTCTGCAAAGCTATGGAAAGGATCATCATGGACCTCATAAATAAAGATATTGGGGACCTACAGACACTGGATCCTTCCCAGTTTGGCTTTGTTAAGGGCAGATCCTGCCTCTTAAACCTGGTTGATTTCTTTGAAACACTCAACATGCCAGTGATGAGGGGAAGGTGGTCCACACAGCCTACCTGGACCTCGCAAAAGCCTTCGATACAATACCCCACTCAGGCATTATAGATAAGCTCATCAGCTTAAATATAAACCCCTATGTCACTAGATGGGTTGCAAACTGGCTCAAGGATAGAACCCACATGGTTAGAATTGCTGGAGCCATGTCAGACTCCAAACCAGTTACAAGTGGCGTCCCACAAGGCTCAGTCCTGGGACCTCTCTTGTTCGGTATATATTTCTCGGAGGTACAGGCCAACACGGAAGGACTGTGACTGACCAAGTTCGCAGATGACTGCAAACTGGGTGCCATAATCGACTCTCCAGCCAACACACGCATCCTCCAAAAGGGCCTCATAGAAACAGACAACTGGTGCCAGAGCCATGGCCTCAAGCTAAATGCCAAAAAGTGTATAGTCATCCCCTTTGGCAAAAACAAAGTGCCCACAAATTACCACATAAGTGGTAATCCATTATGTACAGAAGAAGTAATTAGGGACCTCGGAACCCAAGTTGATAGCAATCTCTCATTTGACAACCACGTGGCCAAAGTGGTTAGAAAAACATTTTATATAGCCCACCTAATCATGAAGGGATTCACATCTAGATCAGGGGAGGTCATCGTGCCTCTTTACTCATCCCTCATCAGGCCCATAGTTGAGTACAATGCCCCTTTTGGGATGTACCTTACCAGACACCTGCAGCAACTGGAAAGACCCCAAAAGTACCTCACCAAGAGGATCAAAGGGCTCAAACAGATGCCATATGCTGCCCGGTTAAAGAAACTCCAGCTCTACTCAGTGGCATACCGCCTGCTCAGAGGCGATCTGTGCCTGATGTATAAAGCCATGTCTAACCCGGAATTAATGGACATGCTGCACCTCAGAAAATCCAAATCCCATCGAGCTACATGCTCGAGAGACTTGAACCTCAGCACTGAAATAAATAGGACATGCTGGAGGGACAGATTCATAACCCAGAGGCTCCCTTCACTCTGGAATAAAATCCCAGTCCAGGTTAGGCAGAGTCCCTCATTGACTCTCTTCAAGAGGAATCTTGATGAGTGGATGGGAGATCGTAGGTTTACTCCGGGTATCACTTCTGTGTCACTGTTAGACAGAGGCACAGTATACTAACCTCAAAAAAGGGCATAGCAAAATTAATTTAAAATGGATGGTGAAAGCCAAACACACTCTGGCTAGGCTTATAAATGCCCTAGGGCAGATAGCCTAGTATGAACCTATGAACCTATGAACCTATACCCATGTAACAACTGCCTGTGAAATGGTTAATGTAGCCACAGTGCTGCAGTTCAGGTACAGCAAGATAGTTGCCAGTGTGGCACACATTAGTGGCCTTGAGTGACCACATGATGCTGCCTGATGATGGCTCATGGTACTACACTACATCCAGTTACAGTAACTACACTACTACACATAGCATTCATTGCTATACACCTGGCAGTTGTGTGCATCCAGCCATGGTATGTATACTTATGACTGATGGTGCACAGGACATTGAAAAGCATTTAATACTTGCATAGCAATGTTGTGTCCATGTACATATTGTTTTCCAGGGTGAGGCCAATCATTGAACAACACACATGCATCAAAGACATGTATACTGTTATTAACAAGGACTCTCTACACTCGCACTGCATGCTGTTGAGCAACACACATCCTGCATGCTGACACGTGTGATAGGACTCTTTGGCTTGTGATACTGTACTCCACCATCAACCACTAATAAGTATGTTCTGGATTGCTGTTGGTGTGTGTGTGTGTGTGTGTGTGTGTGTGTGTGTGTGTGTGTGTGTGTGTGTGTCAGCTTTAGTGAGTAGTGTATTTGTGTTCATGTGTGCATGTGTGCATCTGTACATGTTCATGTGTGCATGTGTTCATGTGTGCATGTGTGCATGTGTGCATGTGTGCATATGTGCATGTGTTCATGTGTGCATGTGTGCACGTGTGCATGTGTTCATATGTGCATGTGTGCTAACATCATGTACAGATTGTAAAGTGTGTTTCCTGTCTTCCTCTCACAGGTGCTGAGGTTGTGTTGGTTGAGTGCAGCAGGGAACCTGAAGTCACTGCCACAAATAGTGGAAATGATGATACATGTGCTGTGGCACAGGCAGGTTTGACAGGGTCTGTCGTTGGTCCTCCAATCAACAGTACACAGCTTTCCACCCCATCTATGTGCACATTCATACTGCCAATACATCCCTCATCACCAATGGCCTTAGCTGAGGGACAGCATACAGTAGGCATTGACCAGGATAGTGTGGTGTCTATGGTACATGCATCCCCTCACAGCAGCCATACCCAGATTCCTGGAATGGTACCACATAGACAGATGTCCAGGAGTTCTCGTGGGAACACTGCTGGTCATAATACCCCTGGCAGACGTGCCCCCACAGGTCTTACAACCTCAGGTATGTTCTGGGCTGTAATGCAGGCACAGGCACATATGGAACGGTACACCAGACAGGGACTAAGGGCGCAATCAGCCCATAACACCGCTATCAATGACAGTATCTGTGACCTTGCCGGTGCCATCCATAATTACACCAAGGTCATTGATACACATTGGGGGGAGACATTAGATGTCCTTCGCAATGTCATTTCCATGTACCAGGACAGTGCAGGATGGCTGAGACGTCGACGTGGACATATGCCAGCAACATCATCAGCTGGCAGTCATCACGAATGGCACACAAGTCACAGCCTCTCCCGTAGTGGCAGTACCAGCCCCAGCAATGTTGGGGCTGGGCTGCCAATAGACCATTCTAGAAGACCACATGCACGTGGCTCTTGCCAGTCCCAGCAGGGACATGGGTCCAGTCAACATCCCTCTGCCTCTGATGATAGTACCCAGTCTGGCTTAGTACCCGATACTGTCTGTGGCACCCCTGCCAGGCACAAGTACTGTGTCCGTGGCCAGAGATGGTGATCTGTACAGCCTGGCAGGTACAGTCTGTGGCTGTCCCACAACCTCTCGTATTTGGCAGCCACATGGTGGAACTGTGTGCATGCAGACACACACACATAAACCAAACACCTAGCGCTAACACATACACACACACATTACATCAACATTGCCCCATGCTGTACTGTTGTCCCTCACACACACACACACACACACACACACACACACACACATACATGTTGATTGGATGGGTCAATGTCGGGCTCTGGCAAACCAACAACACACCCTGTGCATATGATGAAACTGTGCCACCTCCTGTCATCTGTATCATTGATGCAGGAACAGGCTAACATGGTGCTGATGCACAGGGTGACTTAATAGCAGTGCAGCAATGTTAGCATGTTGTCAACAGTAAAGTGTAATGATATCCTTGTAGGTATATCTGAGCAGGCATGATGCATTAAAGCTATTATTATCAATGTAGTATTGTTTACACCAGTGTTAATTCTAAAAATGTATTGTCCACCCATGTGCCACTTGGCTGATGTGTGTAGTTCTGGCAGCATGTGTTGGTGAGTGGACAGTACATGTGTGATGTGTGCAGGACAGATTTGCAGGTGTACATTTGTGAACATGGTGGAGGTGCACTGTCTGCATGTACGTGCATAGTGGACTCATGGGAAGGGTGACATGCCCTGTATTACACAGTGTTAACACTTCATAGTTTCTATTGGTGGCCGGTATACATTTTACTACACATATGTTTTAACTTGGGTACACATGTGTGTATGACATGGTTTGACACTATGCTGTGGGTGATACTGTTACTGTCATTGGTTTGCATTCTGGTAGTATACACAACCTCAACAGCCTGACTATAACCAATCATTAGATGATGTCTTGACAACTGACACACAGATGTAGGAAACACATAGTAGCATTTGTATCCTTCCAGTGTTATACTATACCCGTAACCAGTGGTATTGACCGCCAACCATTCCTGGGACCACACCTGTTTGGCATGTAGCCCTCTTAGGTACAAGCAACACACTAGGGATATGTCCGCCCACATCTGGTAATGCATACAGTGGCCTACAGTGCATTCTCCGGATGAGACCCCTATCCTCCACAAGGGTATCATACAGACAGATACATGTTGTCCAACCCATGTTGTAAAGCTATAAGCCAACTATAGCATAGTCATCCACATTTACTAAACATAGTATCCTGACAGTACCACATAGGTAGTAGCCCACAACATGTAGAAGGGGTACCGATGTGTACATACAGCCACGTGTTATGTCACCTGTCCTTTGGTATTCACATTTCCAAAGGTATTCTGAAGTCCCTCGGTGTATCACATAAGCAATAAGGGGTCTGTATGCATATCCACAGAGTTGTTGTATACCTATAATGAATGTCCATTATTGACAGACTTTGTTGTGTTTGAACATGTCTGAAATATACCCCAGGCATGAACTATCACTCACACTATTCTATAGGAACTGTCATGGGTGTGTGTGACACAGATGACCTAGGCCACAGATCACTCCAGTGGCTGGCCTTGTCACAAACATACATATGTGACCTAAGGTCTGAGAAGCAGCAGCACAATCTGTCAAAGGTAACAGATGTATTCATGTAGAAAGCAGGCTTCACACCTATGAACTAATTGAGGTCACATGTACATATATGTATTTGCCACACAGATACCTGACATGTGCAATGCACATACTGTTGTTTTACTGATATGTCATATAGTAGTAAAAGCAAAACCCACAACCCATTGCCCAACAGTGTAACACACACACACATACACTCAACAATTAGCAGAATTCAAACCCCTACCTAACTATGTTATGATACCAGAGAAATACACATTAACACGACGTGCTATATGCTTTACTGAGAGTTTTTTTTCCACTGCTGTATTTGTGGGATGCTGACATCATCAGACTTGCCAAAGAGGTATTTACCTCTTTTAAGGTGTTTTCCTAGTATCCAAAAAGGGCACTCCTCTCAAAGGAAATCACACACAAACATATATACCCCCCCACACACTCAGCAATCACAGGATTTAAACCCCTACCTAACTATGTTATGATACTAGAGAAATACGCATTAACACAACACGCTGTATGCTTTAGTGGGAGTTTTTATTTCCACTGCTGTATTTGTGGGATGCTGACATCATCAGACTTGCCAAAGAGGAATATACCTCTTTTAAGGTGTTTTCTTAATGTCCAAAAAGGAACCCCTCTCAAAGGAAATCACACGCAAACATACACCCCCACACACACAGCAACTGCAGGATTCAAACCCCTACCTAACTATGTTCTGCTACTAGAGTGATATGCATTAACACGACACGCTATATGCTTTTCTGGGAATTGTTTTTTCCACTGCTGTATTTGTGGGATGCTGACATCATCAGACTTGCCAAAGAGGAATATACCTCTTTTAAGGTGTTTTCCTAGTGTCCAAAAAGGGCACTTCTCTCAAAGGAAATCACACATAAACATACACCCCCCACATGCACACACTCAGCAATTGCAGGATTCAAACCCCTACCTAACTATGTTATGATATTCGAGAGATACACATTAACATGACGTGCTATATGCTTTGCGGGATGTTTTCATTTCTCCTGCTATATTTGTAGGATGCTGACATCATCAGACTATACATGGTAATGTGTGTGCACTTTGTTTTATGCAATCCCAGGACTGAGCCATGGGGGACAGCAGGTGTTAACAGCTTGAACAGGACTCCACAATTCTTAGCTTGTGTGATCTATCTGTGGACCAGTTGCCAATCCATCATATGACAATACATAGTTATGCACAGGTTGTTGATTTTGTGAATACGACATGTGTCTGGGATGTTGGAAAAGGGCTATTCAAAGTCTATGTGTGACGTGTGTAGCTCATTTCAGTGATGTATGTCCTGGGTGGCTGCCTTGCAAACAGTCTGGCAGGTTTGGGAACCATGATCTGCCCATGACCAAACCAAAGTTGGTAGGGTTGTGTGTTTGTAGGCTTCCAATAGCTCTGTTTATAACTTCAATCATGATGGACTCCATGGCCTTGCAGATCAGACTTCATAGGCTTATAAGACTATAGTTCCCATGGTCTGTTGTGCACCAACACTTGTGGTATGCCATATGTTGCTGTAACCCATTCAACAGTTTCATATCCTGCAGAGAGGGAGAGGCTCAACAGACTTTTCAGGTGCAGGGTCTGTTTGTTCTGCTGTTCACTTATGACACATATAGGGAAACAATGTAATCCAATTGATGCCATGTTTTCAGCTTTGGAAGGAGCTGTTTACCCATTCTACATGTGATATCTCCTGGTATGATGATAGGGCCTTTTGTCAGTGGGAGGTGGGTATGTATGCATGGGCCTGTCTGACAGGATGTTGGCATTGTCAGTCATTTACAGTTGGCCCTGACTCAGGACATATATGAGTGTACATTGCTATTTATGACATAGCTGAAGGAAGTGTCATGGTTCTGTCTGGACTCCTTCACAGATAATCTTTCCAAAACACCAACAAACTTAAGCACTAAACCCCTCTTATACTCTTTTAAACACTTAACACCCTACTGATCCTTTTTGATCAGTCAAGAAGTATTTCATCATAATATCCTGACATGTCCAAAGGTCGGTTTCGTTTGTACTCTCCAGTCCAGCTGGTGAATATGGGAATTTTGAGGCAATGTTACAACTTCCTTATGTACACAGACAACCCTCTCCTCCTCCCAGCAAACTCAAATATATGTGAGAGATGCAACTATATAGCCAAACTGGAGTCTTAGCTCTCTCGACCCATGACTGGCACAGTCTATTAGGAGGAGAAGGTAATCACACACACTACAAATCCAGTCTCACATAGACCTATAGCAACAGCAAACCAAAAACATAAACACGCACAAACATACTCGGAGGCTCTAAATAAAAATCTGCCTAAGCAGCAGAGACCTCCAAAGCAGACACCCAAACAACTGCTACCCCACAACAATACCCACGTATCACATAGTTCACAAAGTCAGTGTGCCACACAGTCACTGCCCTTAAGGCTAAACAACACACCTAATACACTTGTAATAGGTGACTCTATTGTCAGACACACTGATATCCCACTCACCAGGCTGAACAAGGAGAAGGTCACTGTAAGCTGTCTGTCGGGTGCCAGGATCCGCCACTTAACGCATGCACTCAGGTCACTCCAAAGCAAGTACAAATACGACTCAGTCATTGTCCATGCTGGTGTGAATGTCCTGAGATGTACCTCCCTGGACTACATGAAAAGAGACATAGAGGAGCTCTCTGATCATGTAGCCCAGGCTGGTATGACCCTGACCTTGAGTAGCATCTTACCCTCACCAAGAATGATGCCACAGTATAAAGACAAAATGATCAATTTTAACAATTGGCTAAAGTATTGGTGTCATTCAAAGGGGATCCAGTGTCTGTCAGCTTGGGATGACATGCTCGACAAGCCACATTACTTCGCTAGGGACGGCTTGAACCTGTCACCCCTGGGCTTTCGAATACTGGCTAAGGCTCTTGCCACCCCCATAGTGCCTTTTTTAGGCAAGGCTCAAAAGACAAACCCACCTCCATAGACAATACAAGGAAAAAGAAACTAAGGGTAATGCTGCTCAATGCCAGAAGTCTAAACCTCAAAATGCACGCACTCGAGGCTCTCCTCAGTATGGAGAATATCGATAGCTGTGCAGTAACAGAAACCTGGTTCAAGGCTCCCGAAAGCACCCCAGCACTACCAGGTTATACTTCTTACCATGATTTTCGGCCACAAAACTCGGACCGAACCACAAAAGGAGGGGGAGTATCCATATACATCAAAGATACCCACACCTCCAGGTTAGTAGCACTACAGGAAGCATCGGAGACCATCCATGTGCAACTAACAGTGGGCAAAACTGCCTTTCAGTTTGTAGCCTGCTACAGACCACCCTCCCAAACTCAGGAACCCCACTCGGCTTTCCTGAGAACACTGGAGAATATGAAAGTCTCTCCAAACACCATTCTATCGAGTGACTTCAACTACCCAAACATTGACTGGGAATACTACTCAAGCCCCAACACCCTCGCCAAATGGTTCCTAGAATTTGTAGACTCAAATGCTATGGAACAACTGGTCACCACCACCACAAGAGGGGAAAATATATTGGACCTGGTCATCACCAACATTGGGACTCTATGTTCCACACCAGAGGTATATCCCTCATTGGTAAGGTCAGACCATAAATTAATCTCACTGGGCATCCATATCCCTCCCCCACCCCCAGCCAAGCTCACCTCAATGAAGAACTTCTCAAAAGCAAACTTCACACTTCTCAAAACCGAGGTGGTATCCTTCAAAGCCCCTGGGCCAGTGGAAAATATGGCTCAAACCGGAGAATCCTTTACAAACGTATTCTATGGACACCTACAGGAATGCATGGATCGTGCTATCCCAAATAAAACCAAGACTGACTCCTCCAAAGGCAGGAGACCTGTCTGGTGGACCTCAGCCATAAATAAACTATACAACAAAAGGAGGAAGCTACTACATGATAGAGCAAAATCCCAAAAAGGGAAGGCATCTCTGATCAGTACTAGCAAGAAGCTACGATCCCTCATAAAATCATCTAAGGCCAGCTTCGAAAGAAAAATTGCACAAGACACTAAAGACAATCACAAGGCCTTCTTTAGTTATGTCAGGAACCTGGGTGGCAACTCCCAGATATATTCTGAGTTAGTGCAAAATGACAAAAAATACACTGAACCCACAGACATTGCCAACATCCTGGCAGACAGGTTCAGTGCAAATCTCTCTCCCCACCCCCCCCCCCAAAAGAGCAAATGTCCATCCCAACAGAGTGTAGCCTCCCTGACATCACAGGTGAACAGGTGAGAGCTGCCCTCTCCAAAGCAAAAAACACAGCATCAATGGGACCAGACAATGTCCCGGGCTGCGTCTTACACGAGCTTCAAGAAGAACTTAACCCTCACATAAAGTCACTGTTCAATCTCAGCCTTACTACAGGATATGTACCAAAGGAATGGCATACAGCAACAGTGGTGCCACTCCACAAAGGTGGTGCCACAATGAACCCTGGAAACTATTGCCCTATAAGCCTGACTAGCCTGGTCTGCAAAGCTATGGAGTGTATCATCATGGAACTCATAAACAAAGACATCGGGAACCTCCAGACACTGGATCCTACCCAATTCGGCTTTGTTAAGGGCAGATCTTGCCTCCTGAACCTGGTTGACTTCTTTGAAACAGTTACCAGGGCCATAGACGAAGGGAAGGTAATCCACACAGCCTACCTGGACCTCGCAAAAGCCTTCGACACAATACCCCACTCAAGCATCATAAATAAGCTCACCAGCTTAAATACCAACCCATATGTCACAAGATGGGTTCCAAACTGGCTCAGGGATAGCACCCATATGGTCAGAATTGCAGGTGCCATGCCAGACTCTAAACTAGTTACAAATGGCATCCTACAAGGCTCAGTCCTGGGACCTCTCTTGTTCGGTATATATTTCTCTGAGGTACAGGCTAACACAGGAGGGCTATGGCTGACCAAGTTCCCAGATGACTGCAAGCTGGGTGCCATAATCAACTCTCCGGCTGACACAAGCATCCTCCAAAAGCGTCTCACAGAGACGGATAACTGGTGCCAGAGCCATGGCCTAAAGCTAAATGCCAAAAAATGCATAGTCATCCCCTTTAGGAAAAACAAAGTGCCCACAAATTACCACATAGATGGCAATCCATTAAGTACATTAGAAGTAATTAGGGATTTGGGGACCCAAGTAGATAGTAATCTCTCCTTTGACAATCACATTGCCAAAGCGGTTAGAAAGACCTTCTATATAGCCCACCTTATCATGAAAGGTTTCACATCTAGATCAAGAGAGGTCATTGTGCCCCTCTACTCATCACTCATCAGGCCCATAATTGAATACAATGCCCCATTTGGGATGTACCTTACCCGACACCTGCAGCAACTGGAAAGACCCCAAAAGTACCTCACCAAGAGGATCAAGGGTCTCAAGCAGATGCCCTACGCAGTTCAGCTAAAGAAACTCCAGCTCTACTCAGTTGCTTACCGCCTACTCAGAGGCGATCTGTGCCTGATGTATAAAGCCATGTTCAACCCAGAATTAATGGACATGCTCCACCTCAGAAAATCTGAATCCCCTAGAGCTACACGCTCCAGGGACTTAAACCTTAGCACAGAAATAAATAGGACATGCTGGCAGATTCATATCCCAGAGGCTCCTCTCACTCTGGAACAAAATCCCAGTCCAAGTTAGGCAGAGCCCCTCACTGACCCTCTTCAAGGGAAATCATGACGAGTCGATGGGAGATTGTAAGTTTACCCCTGGGATCTCTTCTGGGTCCCTGCTAGACAGAGGCACAATAAACTAACCATAAAAGGGCTATCTTCTGTGACCTACTATTCAAAGGCAAAGTCTACTAATCTAAAAGGGTGGCGAAAGCCAAACACACTCTGGCTAGGCTTATAAATGCCCTAGGGCAGATAGCCTAGTATCAACCTATGAACCTATGAACCTATGATAATGTTTGGAGTGCACATTGTTTATTGATGATACTGATTGCAGGTTTTTTATCTTCTTTGCTTTCCCACTTTCTATGAACAACCTAAGTATCTGTAGTACATATTTGATTATGACAGGGTTCCAATATATTATATATGTGTCTGTTGTCATATAACTGTGTGCACAAGGCAGGGTTGGTGAATAGTGAGAGGTTCCTGGGTTAACACATGCAGCTGCCAGATATGTGTGGCCCACTGCTGTACTCAGACATGGCCTAAGTGTGTGAACATGCCCAGTTTGGCCTTTCAGTATTTTGTTGCCTGACATTTGCCTCATTTATTCGTGTATGAGCATGCCCAGTGTGACCTTTCAGTATGTTGCTGTCTGAAGTCCACTACATTTGTTGACATGTGTGAACACGCCCAATATTAACATTTATACTATATGTGTGCTGAAAATCAAGTTGTATTTTTACTGCAGTGCTCACCTTTGTGTCATAACTCGACAGGGATTATGCTGTGCCTGCAGGGTTTCCATGAGACACCTTGCATAGACTTATCAACATTTCTTCATACAGGCTGCCCAGTGAAATAGTGTCATGGTATAGTGGTTCAGTGCTATGACTATAGTGCACAGTATCCTGGGTTCGAGGACTATCACTGCTTAATATTTTCATACTGGGCAGACCAGACTGCTTAAGGAACAGTAAAGCAAATATGAGCATGTTTACCTGCTTTTGCTCAACTATGCCCAACTTTCACCGAACTTGCCCAACATTGCTCAGCGTTAACCAACATTGCTGCACGTTGCCCAATATTGCTCAACATTGCCCAACGTTGTGATAGTTAGTGTGTGCAATTTTGTTTACATATACTAAATAGTGGTAAAAGCTGTTTAGCACTGCTTTATTTTGCTTAAAACATAGCAATCATGCCTCAGGTGGTGCTGCAGGGCTGCCTATGTCGGATGCACATAGTACACTCCCTATACATGTTTGAAAACAGGTAGTGTCAAGTTACGCATCCCTTTTACTATATGTGCGAGTCAGAGAGAGGTATCATTTCCAGGGTTCCTACTGAGCCAGTGTATGTGCTATGCGTTGCCTCTTTGCCAAGGCCAAAGCATACTGGGCACACCTCCTTCTGCCTACTGGGGCAGGCTCAGGTTGTTCCTCCTCCGAGTCATGCTCTGCCTGTGATGGCCTTGGCAATGGTGGGGGGCTGTTTGGCACGGGCCTATGCTGCCCCTGCTGCAGCTGTTTTCGCAGGATCATATTATGTAGCATAGCACATACCATGACAATTTGGGTACATGTAGTTGGTGAGTACTGCAAGGCTCCACCAGATGTGTCCAGGCACCGGAACCATGACTTGAGCAGCCCAAACACACACTTGATTACATTTCGTGTTTGTGCGTCTGCCTCATTATGGTGTTCCTGTTCAGGTGTGTGTGCATTTCTGATGGGTGTCATCAGCCACGGCTCCAGTGCATATCCAGCATCCCCCACTAGGTGACCATGAGGGATGTCCCCATATTCAAATGTCTTGTACAGCTGTGTCAGATGCCAGATATGGGAGTCATGGTAGCTTCCAGGGTAGCCAGCACACATATTCAGTTTTATGCCCTGGGCATCACACATGACCTGGCAATTGATGGAGGGGAAGCCCTTGTGGTTAAAGAAGGCCCTACCCCGCTCACCGGCTGGTGATTTGATGCATATGTGCGTGCAGTCTATTGCACCCACTACCTCAGGGTATTCCGCTATTTGCTGGAAAAGACGCATATTGCTGGCCAATACCTCACGGGAATTGGGGAAATATACATGATCACCGACATGTGCTGACATGACATTCAGGAACTTGTGCAGTACTCTGGATGCTGATGCCTGTGAAATCCCCATCATAACACCAGTTGGTCTCTGGAAGGTACCTGTTGCTATTATTCTTAGGCAAACACATGCCTTGGTTTCCACTGGGATGGGTTCCCCTCTGTTGGTTCTGTGTGCGAGGCGTGGCCTGCACAGCTCAACAATTTGCTGCATGAGGTCTCTGTCCACTTTATAGCGCTCCACTATCTGCAGCTCATGTAGCCCCTGTTAGGTTACCCTGGGCCTGTACACTCTTCTCAGTCTCCTCACTGTGGGTTGCTCAGCATCATTTGCATTGTCACCACCCTCAGCATGTTGCATATGTCACCTTATAACAGCAATGGCAGCCCCTAAAATTTCTTTGTCTCAGTAAAGCTTTTTAAGTTTTCACTTCTCTTAGTTTACTGCAGTGTTGCAGTGTCTCTAAGGAAAACATGGTGGAAAGTTGTTTGCAGAGTTTTAAGTGCTGGGCTGGGCTACTGTACTGCCTGTGTAATTGCCTGATTCTGATTGTTTTCACCTCCTAGCTCTGCTAGTTCTCCTTGGTTAACTTCCTACTATTTGTTGTGCTTCCTTTTCCCTTTCTGTTTCCAAAGGGGGCAGTGCCGCGCAAACAAGCACAAACACGCACACACCAGCTCACACGTGCGCACACATGCTTATACGGCCTAACACTTGCTGACTCCTGCTTGAACGCTCGCACACAGGCGCAAACACGCTTACACAAATTTCAGCAACCTTACACATACTTACTCTGGCTTAAATGCGCGGACACGGGCGCACACGTGTGCATACAGTCTTAATCAGATATACAGGCACGCACCCACACACAAACACATTGCAGGCACTTCAACAAGAAACTTTAGTATTATCCACGGCATGCACCTTCAATTTCTTGGCTTTACCTAGGATACCTGTTGACACACCTCTTCCAGTGATGAGTAAATGACAGCAAACACATGCCACTCTGCTCCAATTAGCTTACATTCTTTCATACATACCACCCTCATGATGTCACCTATCTTCTACTTTGATACTCCTCTTATCCTACTCTTACACTCCACAGACTTTGCTCATTTGCCATGTAAAATTGGGATTCACTATCCTTACCCTCATTTGCATAGGATTGCCTACTAATGCTTGGTTACATCTCTTAGACTGAGCTTCCCCCCCTTATCAACCTCTACTCAGTAGCCATGTTGTCTTCAGCCTGCCATTCACTTGCATGGAAAATTAATATTTTCAATAAAACCCCTATTTGTGGCTTTTAATTTTTGGTTTTCTGGTTTTTAAAGTGCAGCACGTTTGCACGGCACTGCGCTAAGCTTAAACTTCGGAGATCGAGGTAAAAAAAAATATATTTTTTTAATTTTGCAATGGGGAACATTGCCAAATGGCCATATATTTTGCCATTGGCATACTTCCTCAATTGGATGCACCTTTTTTGGAGCTGTCACGGCTCTGTTTTGCTATTTGCAGACCGGTATTCAGTTGTCAACGGAGTACATTTCTGTAAATAACACTACTCTTACTCGGACAGGTTAGGGTTTCCTGGATCGCAAATTTACCTCATTTGCATAGCTTTCGTCAGCAAATGAGGTAATTTGCATAACCTAGCCCTGTCCGTGTAAGAGTCGTTTTAGGAGCTCTCTTGCACGGCCCTGCCGGCTGTTCCTGGATCACTCGGCGGACATGTTGGCTGCATGGAGTCTTACTCTACTCTTAGACTCCGTGCTAGCCTTCGTGAATCTGGCCCTAGATCTTGCATTAGAATTAATTTTCTGAAGGGTATGAAATCTGAAACTCAAATGTCTGCCATTATTTTCTAACTTCAGTCTTTAATGATTTGTCACTTCTTCTTCTTCTTCTTCTTCTTTCGGCTTTATCCCGGTTAGGGGTCGCCACAGCGGATCACCTGTCCGCACATTGAATGGCAGTGGAGTTTTACGGTGTCGAGTTGCCAGCCCGGCGCCCAACCTTCCACAGAAGGCACACTCACACGCACACCTAGGGCCAATTTAGAGTGTCCAATCCACCTGCAGCATGTCTTTGGGATGTGGGAGGAAACCGGAGCACCCGGAGGAAACCCACGCGACCACAGGGAGGACATGCAGACTCCACACAGAAGGCACCCCAGCCGAGGATCGAACCGGAGAACCTCTTGCTGTGAGGCGGCAATGCTAACCACTGCACCACCGTGGCCGCCCCTTTAATGATTTGCCACTAATTTGCCAAAAAAAACACAATTTTATGAAAAATGGACCAAAACTGTGATGTAAAAATATAAAATAGCCAGACAATACAGCTGGGAACCTGTCAAAGAAGGGACACTTTAATATTAGTACTGCTAACTTGAGCAGTTGACAAAATAAAATAATCTACATGCATTTCTGAAATAAAAGTAATCTATAACACTGATTATTACAGTTATTTCTTAATTGTAAACCCTCCATGTTTTCTTCCAAAATTGCTATTTTGCAGAGGGATTATTAGGGGGAAGAGCAACATTTTGAGCCAAAATCGGGGACTGTTGAGAGGTTTGGCTATGCCTAATTCTATAAAACAATTTATTTGCATGTAGCTCTCAACTTGTTAATACAATACATCTAGACAAGGCCAAACGTATTGGGGGAACATATAAACAGTACTAAAAATTGCTCTTGTATAAACTGAGACAGTTGATAGAATAACAGGTCTTACTTTAGCATGCGTTTATCTGAAGGTTATGAAGTCTGAAACTCAGTGTGTCATTATTTAGTGACTTAACTCCTAAATGATTTGCCAGAAAACCACAAATTTTATGAGGAACGAACCAAAAATAAGAAGCAAAAATCTATTCATTCTTTGAAAATCTGGACATTTGGGAGGTATAGTTAAGTTGGGGTTGTCTGAGTTTGCCACCCTTCCCCCTTACAACATGGTCGAATGGAGCCTCCCCCCTGCAGCCATTCCAATGATCCATTACTTGGCTATTTCACTCCGTTTACCATAAACACTAATGTGCATACTGCTTTACTTCTATGATGATTTGGACTTCATTTGAAAGTTTTATTTTGCATTTTACAGCACAAACACTAAGACATCTGATAAACAAAGCAATGCAGTCTCACAATGAAAACAGACTTAGCATTAAAACTTCTCTGCCCTTGAAACTCACATTCATTGAAACAGTATTGAAATCCACATTCAAACAAAACACATTTTGCCAGTGGCAGATAAAGATTAATTCTGGGCCATTTTCAAATCATAGCCCCCTTGCATATGAAACATACATGTGCTCTTTGATACACCTTCCTGATTGTACTAAATTATATTCCTTGTACAATACAGTACAGTTGTTAGAGGGTGTTTTAAATTTATTAAACAATGAAACAAAACGCATGCACCAATAATGACAAAACTGCCCAGTTCAGAACATTTTTCAAGTAAACAATGAAGCAAAATGCATGCACCCATAATGACAAAACTGCCCAGTTCAGAACATTTCCATCATAAAAGTCTATTCAAACTTCTACAGTCCACCATTATCAGTAAATATGCACAATTCTACAGTCCACCATTATCCGTAAATATGCACAATCTCTGAAGAAATAAAAGTCATCTAAATTCCACATTAAAGAAATCTGTAACTAATGAAGAGGTTGCTGCTAGCAAACACCTTTATATTTCATGGTTTCATCGAAAAATAAAGTGTCTGAAATTGCCTGTATTACATTAAAAAATGATAAGCTAGTAATATTGCAATAGGAAATGGATGGCAAACTGATAACAGGCTCATAGTTAGCATCTTCGCCAAGGAAGACATTGTCAGTAAGGCAGCATCCACCCCTTGTGGGAGTAGAACCCACATCCATCTGCATCAAAAGCAAGTACACAACCTGTTGTGCTATTAACAATTCAAGCAGACTTAGCATAAGCAGCACTAAACCTCTCTTCCCCTGCAGCTCTCAGCTCCTTGTAAAATCTACTCAATACTCAACTGCATCTCAACTTCGCTGCACAAGAAATCTGGAAAAAGCCAAAATGTATTGGGGGGGCAAAAGCCCAAAAACCAGGGACACATTAAACATTGCTTATATAATCTTGGAAAGTTGCTAGAATAAAATGCTGTGTTACCACCATATATTTTACTGCCAAGGTCCCTGTGCAAAACAGTCAGAGCAATATACCACTATGCCAAATCAGCTGCTTTGTGAAAGAAAAATGCTGTGTTACCACCATACATTTTACTGCCAAGGTCCCTGTACAAAACAGCCAGAGCAACATACCACTACACCAAATCAGCTGCTTTGTGAAAGAGGAGGAAGACTGAAACTTAAATGGCTATCATTTAGTGAATTCGGTTCTCACCATAGCGGTCAACCTCCTAACACAAAACACCTGGACAAACCCAGTAATGAGGGAATACAGCCCTCATACATATTCAGTGAATTCAGTTCTTGCCATAGCTGTCAACCTTAGCACAAAAAACCTAGACAAAGCCAATAATGGGGGAATACAGTCCCAAAAATAGGGACAAATTTCAAATATTCATCTTATAAACTTAGAAAATTGATAAAATAAAAAGGTTGTGTTACTATGTATTTTCTGAAGAATATGAAGTCTGAAATTCAAATGCTTGTCAACTTTACTTCTGACGGAACAAAAACAATTTTCAGCAGATACTCAGGGAGAAATACTGCAGACAGGTCTTTGTAAAATGGGAGGACACCAGAACAAATCCACAGAGGAGATGCAGACTCCACACAAAAGGCACCCCACCCAACAATCAAACCAGAAAACCTACAGCTGTGAGGCAACCATGCTACCACTGCACCATTAAACATGTAAGGAGTTAAACATTCAAAAACCTGAAGTTGAAATTCAAATGCCTGTCAATTTTATTTAACATTTGTTAACCAGGACAGTCTGACTTGGAACAAAAAAACTATTTTCAGCAGAGGCCCAGGAAGAAATAATGCAGACATGTCTTTGTAACATGGGAGGACACAAAAGCAAACCCACACAAACAGAAGATGCAGACCCCACACAAAAGGCACCCCAGCCAAGAATCAAACCTAAAAACCTGCAGCAATGAGTCAACAATGCTACCACTGCACCATCAAATATCAAGCATGGATATATTTAGAAACCACAGATATTATGAGGAATAGAACAGATCGAATATGAGGCCAAAATCTGCAAATTTTTTACAAATGGTGGCGGGTAGGGAATTCAGGCCCTTAACACCTGCATACAAGGTACAGGGTTCGAGCCTGAGGTCTTCCCTACCACACCACCATGAGCTTGCTCTAGCCACCAGTATATAGCAACTGGGGCATTACACACACACACACACACACACACACACACACACACACACACACACACACACACACACACACACACACACCTCATGAAGCAGCAGTACAATTTGACATCCAAGTCTGTGATGATATCCTCAAATCCATGAAGCAGTAGTAACAAGTCCATCCTCAATGAAGAAGCCAAAGCCTGCTCGAAATCCAAGTCTGTGATGAACAAACTCCCCCGCGAGAGCTTACAGATTCCTGGGCAGTCTGAGTGTTTTGGGACTCATGAAAAACAATTTTTTGTTTTCTTTTTTCTTTAATTTTATGGCTTATTTTTCTTTTTGTTTGTAGGTGGGAGGACTGCACGAGCCGCCCCTGGCCAATAGCCTAGTACCTACCTACTAATCTATGAACCTAGTTTACTGAGTGTAGCTGGAACACATTATGGGTGATGGTGTCGTACAACCTGGCAAGGTCATGATATGCAGTGTGAATCAACCCTACTGTCATCTACATCTGTACCAAGTACATCAATTACATTGACCATGGTTCATGGCCGTACAGACCAGACTCAGCAGGGTAGTTGTGCACTATGTCCCATTATCAATGGTGTCTCCCCCTTTGTGGGGTGTGATAACTGTTGCTGTGCACCATTCAGTGTATACACAGCCTGACATGGAGCTATGATTGAACATGATGAGTATGTGGATAGCCAAATCCTCTTACATTTGTGTAGGATACACCCTGGGATGGTGACAGGTCCCATGAAAGCTGTATGTATGGCATTAGAGAGTGCAGCTTGTACCTGCATAGTAGTTAGTACAGGGGCCCTGTAGTGTACATGGATATATTACTAAGTGTACCTGTTGGGGGTGGGGGGGGGTGGGAGTGGGTTTAGTTTCTCCAAGATCCTATCAGGATGGGCGGGTGCTATTTCTGTAGGTGCAGTACTTCCCATGCCATAGTACCATGCAGCACAGCAGGTCTTGTCATTGCCATTACGATTAACGACACAGCTATTGCATGCTCTATGCTTGGCCTCATAATATGTGGCTGATTGGTTTCATGGTAGCTTTGCATGGTTTCATATGGTGTACCTGCATCTTACTGAGGCTGAACAGGGATCACCTACACTCATGTGTGTTCACTCTTGCAACAGTTACTACCTTCTGTGGTACCGTTTAAAGCATAGTACAACCAGTTTGCCTACTTGTTTGTGTGGGTTGACTCCTGGTTCTGTTTCAATGGCACAGTCACTGCACATATGTGACTGCTTAGGTTTCATTTGTGTAGTATTCAGCATTTGCCCATGCATTGTCCATCTGCATAGGTGCCATGGCACTCAAACACTCTGCTCTTAGGGAACATAACATTGGAATTGGAGACCAACTATGTGTAGCATACTGTTAGCCCTGTTTGTGTGACTACTGTGATCCAGGTCAGTGGGGTCGATGGAATCCCACATGCATTGAGCGCAGGTGTTGGTACATGAGGAGTCTTCACAGTTCTTAATGGAATAATTGAGAGTAGCCAATAGTATGGTTCTGTCTCAGACCTATTTTTCCCCATTACAGCACATTATGGCAGTTGGGAAGTCCGCGACCTGGTGGGTGATCTGTCTCAAGGTGCTTTTTGAATTCCACTGTGGCACAAAGGTAGTTGCTCAGCATAATGCATCTGATATTATGCAAGTGCAATTAGCGTGGGGGTGTACATGTCCTTCAGGAATATGGACACACCTACGGCCCGTGTGTTCCAATAAAGGATAATGGGCAAGAGGTGAGGTATGTGTTATTACATGGTCATGCAGGTGTGCTCTCTGGAGCATTGAAACATATCTCAGCCACTGCACAGATATGTTCTCCATGTTAGGGATTGACATATGTGTGTCCATATAGTGTTTCTGACATATATCATTGTGTAGCGAGACCCGCAGTGTATTGCTTGGCTGTCCCTGAAACAACAGTGGACCCTCACCTGAACCGTGCATGATGAAGGCACTATAGGGGAAGCATGAGCCCTAGACTGTATCCAGATTCCCAGGGGTGACAGGTGCAGGCCATGTCTGGCAAAGCATCATGGTCTGTCAACCATATTATCCCAGGATGACAGATACTGGATACCCTGCGACATGCACCACTACACTACACAATTGTGGAATACAATCCTTTTGTCCCTGTACTGCAGTATCATTCTTGCCAGTGGCGGAATGCTACCTAGGCCTTGGGACTTACCTGCATGGCCTACAAGACCTGACAGTTCCTACATGTGTTTCCATGCTGTCCAGGCTACTGCATCACAGGTCCTGCACAACAACATGGAGTATGCCAGAGCCATGTGTATATATCAATAGGTGGTTTGAGTGTATGAGTATGTGGGTAATCATGTCAGACAGGCAGTTGACAGCATGTATGCCCTCGTATAGGTCGGTGTGTAACATAGTGCTAGGGTTTGCACTCACAAATGAGTACTGTTGGGCATGTTTCCAGTCATGTGTTCAGAGGTGTGGCACAATTATGCATACTATGTCATACAGTTTTGTGTATATCGGTGTCTGTCTCTTTCTGCTTGGGGGGTCACTTGTTCAGACAGATACTTAGATGCATCTGTGAATGTCTTACTGGTAGTGTGTGTGTGGGTGTCCTTACTGAATGCTACCCAGTAAGGGTATGTGTTGGTTGTGTTGATGAGCTACATGTGTTAACCTACACCTCATGACTGTCCAGTCCAGTCATGGCTGTAGACTGGGCTGCCATCCAGTTTACCCCTGTAGCTGCATCCCAGACAATGTGTGGGGCGTGGTGTTAGGTGGGTCTGGCAGTGTACATGGCATAGAGATTGCATTCCCCCAGGATGGCCACATACACAAAGTTCACATTAGGAGACACCAGTAGCTAACTAGTGAATATGCCTGTATGAGCATTCAGTACTACAAGTACCAAGTACTGTATTTAGTTTACGTATTGCCTATAAAGATGTTATAGACAGTGATGCTCACATGTAATTATTTGTGTTATAGACATGACAACACTGGCTATTACAGAAACAGTGTAGCTACCCTTGGCAGCAAACCTCCTCTGAAGAGCACATCACATCCTGTTAGTTGATTACAGATGATGCATGTGTCTACAGGTCTGTTTCCTTATCTGGGTATATACTCACATATACACCAGGACCATGAGCTCTGTTGGGCACAGACACCCACTCCCCAAACAGAGTCATGTATCAATAGGCTCTGATGCCACTATCAACATGATCAGGATATAATCAGATAATGTGAGCCATCACCTATGATGCAGCTATTACACATGGGCAGCTGTCTCCTACATCTTACACTCCTACTGCGGATGTTACACTGGAATTAAAGATGATATGCAACCTGTTTCATTACCAGTACTGTGCACTACCTTACATACAGTATGTGCAGGCAGCTGTTAGGTTGAGCTACCCAAACCTGGTAGTTCAACCAGTGCATCTGTACTCTCAATATCCACTCTATGTAGGTGTGCACATAGCCATTTGGCCCAGCCCTGTAACAAGGGTCACTACAAATTTGCATAACATGTACACATGCACAGCTGTTACTGCTTGCAAATGATAGTAGCGAAGTGGATATTACATGTGTTATGTGCATGGATAGTTACCTGGCTCTTCCAATTATCTTTGCTATCATGCTGTTAACCTGTCAGATGATTACTAATGCTATGTATCCTGTCATTGAGTATTGTAATTGCCAATAGATATAACTACTGTTTGCATAACATATCAGAATTGCTATGTAGAATAGAATACAGATCTGCCTAGACACCTGTACATTACAAAGTTATTGGCACAATATCCCACAATGCATGCCATATTTGCACGGTAAGCCCACCTTTCACATGTTCATCTTACTTATACACCCATACATATGTCGACTGTTACAATATAACAACATATATTATTCCCTGTTATAGCACATACTTGTTGGACCACTCCTGACACTGACAGTGGCTGAAAGCAAAATGGTGGGTTCCAAGCCCATAGCATCCCTTGTAGTGTATGTGGAGTGTGCCTTGTGACCTACAGCAGTACACACATAGAATACTACAAGCATTACTACTGCTTAACAATACATTGCTACAAGTTAGCTATTTCCACTATATGCATTGATTACACTGTAATTCTTACAGTACAGATACTACATACGCAAACATACTACATGTTATACATGCCGTCTTATTAATCGGAGGCATTGTTAAGTAGTGTACTACTCGTTTTCATTTCTTATTTCCATTTTTTGTACTGTCCTACAGGTAGATACAGATGGTTTGAATGTGTGACAAGGAAACCTTTTATAGTTACAGATCAGTAACATGTGCTATCCCGATGGCCAATTGGTGTTCCTAAGTAGCTAATTACATGCACATCAGCTGCGCTGCTACTGCCTTAGCCAATACCATGGCTAGAGTGGAGTATAATTGAGTACTCCACTTGGGCGTTGTCCCTTTGCCTTACTTGTGATGAAGACAGCGTGGAGGTTTTTTTGGAATCCATTGCAACAGGTGTATTGAGACGAACAGTAACATATTGTGTGTAATGCCTGGAGGAGTTGGTCTAAATGTGAGTACTGCTGTTATATTTCTGAACATTGCTACTTGTGCAGGGTTTGTCTGTACCTAATACTTCTGCATATGTGTCAGTCTGGCCAAGTTGTTTGACCAGCTCAAGGCTGCATAGCTATGCATATAATGTTAGGGGGTTTATAGTGTGCTTACCAGACATATTTAGTTTGGTGTTACTGTGTATAATACTGTGCTTATAATGAGTACCCGGTAAAACTTCCTGGTGTACGGACCTTTCAACCTTCTGAAATGGGATTAGTTCATACAAACCGTTTTACATCAGCAGCTGCTCAGTTGTATAACGACATCTATTTCACATAGGGCCATGTTAGTGTGTCTGTGTCCAGGTATGTTAAGGTTTCAGCAGATGTTGTACAGCAGTTGCATAATTGGTTATGGTATGATAGTATGCATTGATGTAATTATTTCGGTTGTGGGGTAGATGTTGGTGGGTGTACATAGCACATGCAGGTGTGTAGGCACCCCTTTTATACAATGTCTATTTGTGCGTGGGTGTTCTTTCCCTATGTGAACACCTATCCCTTAGTGGACTAATACTATGGTAAATGTAGGCTGATTCATTAAGGCACTATTAAATGCTTCCTGTATAGCATGCAGGTACTGTTAGTCCTTGAATTCTTTTGGCAATACATCGGAATGTAATAAAGATTTGCAAAATGAAAGCTGTCTGTGTATTTCTGTCATGGATATTTGCAATCAAAGCAGTTATGTCGGTGACTGTGTCCATAGAACATATTTGTAATAGCGTATTGGCATATACTCTTCCTATGTTATGTTAATATTGTTTGGGGGGTGGGGTCTGAATGTGTGATTGCTATGGTCCATTTTATACTCAGATGTGACCACTTTGGATTATTGCATACGTTTATCTGTACCTCCATAGATATGTAGATGTTTCTAACCTATCTATAAATCTACATATATATGTAGACCTGTATATATCGACATGTCTCTATGTATCTGTCTCTCTCTCTCTCTTTCTCCATATATATATATATATATATATATATATATATATATATATATATATATATATATATACATGTATATATATATATATATATATATATATATATATATATATATATATATATATATATATATATGTATATATATATATATATATATATATATATATATATATATATATATAAGCGTACACCTATAAATGGGTACATGGCAGGTTGTCCTATTTCAACACATTCCCCCCTTTTGTGTTTTAACCTGTCTGCATACACATCTGGGATAAGTACATCCCAGGTAGCTTAGTGTTAGGTTAAATGGAGGATGGAGTACGTGGGTGCGGGTTCTACTCCTGGAAGGTGTTATTATTTTACCTCTCAGAGTAGGCACTGGTAGTCAAAGTGTGAATAATGCACATTTAAGCGGTTGTGAGCAGGTTTGCCTGTGGTCTGCGTGACGTTAAGCAAAGGTCAGAAGTGTGAAGCGCTTCTCCATTTACCGTGTAGCAGCACCGTTTCCCGTCGCGCAAACACGTGGAAAACCTATTTACAACCTCTTAAGAGTGTTTTAATCCACCTGCATCCAAAAGCCCTTATTCTGGCCCTCAAAATAACCTAATAGCTTTTGCAGGTCTTGAACCCAACACAATCAACACCACAGTCACTGACCTTAACATTACGACATCTGAGATATGCACAAATGTTATGGTGTTGTGAATATACATTGTACTACAGACATTCCTCACTACTGACAACATATGTGACAATCAGTTGGTGTACATTTGTCTGATACATGTTAATGTTCATATGTTTGTGAAAGTAGGTTTTGCAATGTGACATGACAGGGTATATTATGAATGAGTATGGTTATTGCTTTGTGTCCTTTTTATATTGTCCCCATACTCCATATATGCCCCTCCAGTTCACTTATTGGACATCCGACCCAGGCCCTTCTTGAGGCATGATTGCATTACCCATCATTCCTCCCCCACTCCAATCTTCACATACATAACAACCACCCCTTCTATGGTAACTTAGGTTAATATTAATTGTTATGATACCAGAGCTGCATGTGTTTTGTTTGTTTGTGTCTTTCGGCTTTTTCCGGTTAGGTGTCACCACAGCGGAACTCCGGTCCGCTAATGATTGGTAGTGGATTTTTACATACCGGGTTACCTGCACTGATGCACAACCATCAACGAAGGCACAAAGCTATTAGGTTATTTTGAGGGCCAGAATAAGGGCTTCATGTATGCCTCTAAACAGAAGATGGTATGCACTCCAATTCCTTTGGAGTGGTTCTGTGTCATGAAGTGTGTTCATAGATGCTTATATATATGGCTATTGCTGTAACTGTATAATATATATATATATATATATATATATATATATATATATATATATATATATATATATTTATTTATATATGGATCTAGGACTTTTGCACGAAAGTGCAAAAGGACAAATTCATTATCACCGAACACACTTAGACGAAAGCGCTTTTCACCGAAAAGTGCTTTTGTTAAAGTGAGTTAAAAACAAAATAAAATCTACGTTTATGCAGGGGGGCAAGCCCCCCTACACACCCCATGTGGGGGGCTGTGCCCCCCACCCCCCCCTACTTTAATATTCTCACTCTGAGATCACACTACAGTGGGGAAAAGGGGATTTTCCCTTACCCACACCATAGTACGATCTCCGGAACAGGCATACTTACGCGAAAGTGCTTTTTTGGTGAAAAGCACTTTCACGTAAATATGCCCCACTGATAATCATTCGGTGAAAAATGTTTTCCGGAATCTGTATGGATTATATATATGTGCAGATGTCACTGACATATATATATATATATATATATATATATATATATATATATATATATATATATACATATATTTTGTATTAGTTTGTAACAGTAATACATCTGTAGACTGGAATGTGTTGGTTCACAAACTACAGTACATTACAATGTACTGTACATATGTTCACAAGGCCACTGTTCCATTTGTGATCATTACAATGAAATGCATATGGTATAAGGTGTAGTCTCAGGACTATGAAAGGTGTGTACACCTCGGATGGCTTAGTGGTACGTCCCATGCCTATAGTGTGCATGGTCCAGGGTTTGATGCCTTATGAATGTTTTTACTGCAGAGTAAGGCTCATTTACCCAGTTGTAAGCATGTTTAACAGTGTTTGTGTGACATTATAGCAGCGGTTAAACACAGATAAACAAACGTTGTGACGTAAAACATGTGCGTGTAAACATGGCCACATCCGATAACTACTCAGGATATATACCTGTCAGTGACATCACATCTCACTATATGCTGTCATGACATTACATTCTCTGTTGACTGTACTCTCCTGCACACATGTGTTTATATGGGTGATTTGAATGTTTATTATACAGACGATTACTAACTATATCTGCAAGCTGTGGTTAAGGTATACTTTTGCACATGATAAACATCCCTGCCTTTATCGGGATTGCAACCTCGAATGCACAGATATTATGCGGATGCTGTAACCATTACACTGTTGACATTAACGTTGCTTCCGCCTATTTCCTATTTTGATGCTTTCTATGTGTAAGCTAGGCTAAGCAAAGGGCGGTAGCCCCCTAACTCACTGAGCTTCACGTACTCATGACATAACAACATATAACAAATGTACTGTGAGACAATACATTACATTCCTAACTACATTAGGCATAGCCCCTCACTGAAACACTTCAAGGGAAACCTTGTTGTGTGAATGGGTAACAGACTATACACCCCTGGGATCATGTTTCCCAGAAGCATACAGCCAGGGGGTGGGAGAGCCTGTCCAGTTTGATAGCTACAAGACCTGTTGGGGGAACTGAATGGCGTTGAAATGCCACATTAACATGCTCTTTTTAGATCAATAAGTGCCTCTATCACCCTCCACACCCCCAGTCTTCCACAGCTTCTTGCAACTCTGTATGGAATTGCTTCATTGGCTATGTTTGACAGAGGCTCAGTTACTTCAATGGTGCGGGGAAGGCCAACACACTGTTGCTATGCTTCTAATTGCCCTTGGGCAGATAGATAGCAAGCTATCTGTGCACCTCTAACATGCAGGCCATCACAGCCATAATATGCGAATAAACAGACCTTCATATCACAATATAGAGTGTGAACTCACCGTGTAGTCAGTGAACAGTTGAGTACAGCACGGACATACAGAACACTGATACTTAGTCACTCCAAATGCCTATCTTGGAAGCTAGAAGATTTATATAAGGTTAAGGCTTTCTATTGCTTACCACTAGGTTACCTACAGGGGAGATGAAAAACAAGCACAGATGGGGAGCATGCATGCAGTGATACCATACCGGCCTATGTGTCTGCCTAACACTTTGGAATACTGGCCAGGGCTATTGCCCCCCCCCCATGGTGTCTTATTTAGGAGATTCCCGAAGGTAAATACCAGCTCCATAAACAGCACAATAGCAGATTCACTGTGGTTTATGCTGCTCAACACCAGGGGTTGTGATCACAACATGCATGCACTCACAGCACTCCTCAGAATGGACATCAACATCTGTGCATTAACTGCAATCTGTCTTAAGGATCCTGATAGCACACCAGCACTACCAGACTACAACCCATACTACACATTTCAGCCACGGAACATGGACTGACAGACATGGAGGGGCTGTATCCATATTCATCAGGGATACCTACACCTCCAGGTTAGTTCGGCAACATGATACCTCTGTGATCATCCATGTGCAGCTACCATCAGCCACAATAACAATGTTGAATGTGACCTGCTACAGATCACCCTCCATGACCCAGGACCTCCACTCCACCTACTTGGAGACAGTGGAGAACACGATAGTCCTAACACACATCCTGGCATTGGTCGATGTCAACTACCATACCATTAACTGGGACACATACTCCGGTACTCACTTCCGGGACCAGCACTTCCTGGACTGTATCACCTCATATGCCCTGTATCAGGTGGTAACCTCCCTAACGTGGGGTGGAAGCTACTAGATGTGGTCATCACCAACATGGGCAACAGTTGCACCACAGTGGAGGTTTACCAGTCACTGATTAGATCTGACCATGAACTATTCACTGTTTCCACACCCTAGAATCTCCCCCACCCACGGATACAACAGTGTATACCTTTCCTACAGCTACATTTACACTACTAGTGACAGGGGTGGGGGGTTTCACAGCCCCCACGCTAAGGGGAAACACTACTCCAGATACAGACAGATTTAAAAATGCAGTCTATAGGCACCTACACAGATGCATGGATCATGCCATCACTGGTAAACCAAGACTCACTCCTCCTAGACAAGGACACTGGTCTGGTGGACCTCTGCAATAAACAGGCTATACTACAGATGTAGGACAGTGTTCCAGACACACAGCAAATGCCACGAAGGGCTGACATCCTTGACCACTATTAGTATGATATATAGGTCCCTCATGACATCATCCAAGTCTAACATCAGCAGGAGAATACATAAGGATTTGAAAGATAACCACAAAACCTTCTTTGGCTATGTCAAGGATCTACGTGGTGACACACAGATTTGCACTGTGCCAGTGAAATATAGCACAAAATATGCTGACCCAACTGATATCACCAACATCCTTGCAGATACATGCGGTGCATACTTAACTCCCTAAAGAGCCCACAACACTACCCGTAAGGTACAGTATCCCAACCATCAGAGACACAGGTGGAAATGGCCCTCTCTAACAGCAGAACACAACATCAGTGGAGGCAGATGTTGACCCAGACTGCATCTTGCAAACTGTACATGACAACCTGCCCCCACCTAATTATGCATTCCTGCCTCAGCCTCTCCACAGGCTACATGCCCATACAATGACGCGTGGAATCGATTATTCCACTCCATCACAGGGAAATCACAACTGACCATGGTAACTACCACCCCATAAACCTGACTAGCCTGGTCTGCAATGGTATGGTTCGCATCCTCATGGCACTCATTAACAATGACATTGGTAACCGTCGGACATGTGACCCAACCCAGGTCAGCTTGGTTGACTGCAGTTCATGCCTACTGAACCTGCTTTACGTCTTACATACAGTCACCAAGACGTTAGATGACAGGGGAGGTGGTTTACACATACTACCTGGACCTCACCAAGACTTTTGACACCATGCTCCACTCAGGTATTATTGATAAACACACCAGCTTGTACATTCACCCTTACATCACAGGTTCAGTTGCCAACAGGCTTACACACACAACCCACATGGTATGACTAGTGGTCTCCAGGTCCAACTCTTGAACAGTCATGACTGGTGTCCCACAGGACTCAGTCCTGGGAGCCCTACTGTTTGGCATATATGTCTCAGATGTACAGACAAACACAGGTGGACTACGGCATAACATGTTTGGCAATGACTGCAAACTGGGAGCCATGACTGATAGTCCATCTGACACAGACATCCCTCAGGGGGCCTCACAGAGAATGTCACAGGGTGCCACTGACATGGCCTCCAGCCAAGTGCCACTAACTGCAAGGTCATTACATAGTGGAATTGGCACCCACATATTAACACACGAGCGGCGGCCTCTTTAATACAGATGAGGTAATGGGGTACCGGGGACTAAAGTAGATAGTGATCTCCCCTGTGACAATGATAACTCCACAGTAGCTATGACATCCTTCTATGTAGGCCATCTGACTACTAAAGGATTTCCATCTAGACATACTGGGGTTATAGTGCCCCTTTACTCATCAGTCATCAGTCCTGTCATAGGGTATAATAATCCATGTGGGATGTACCTCAGACTACATGTCCACCAGGTGGGGGGTCCACGAATGTACTTCACCAAGGGGAATACTGGCCTCCAACATATGGCCTATGCAGCCGGACTGAATACACTCCTGCTTTACTCAGTGGCATCTCGTTTACCCAGAGATGATCTTCACTGACCAACATAGCCATGTCGAACTCTGGCTTGATGGATATGCTCCACCTATGGGAATCCATGTCACAGTAAGCCACACACTGTAGTGAGCTGGCCTTGCCACAACAATAACCAGAAGATGCTGGAGGGGCAGCTTCCTGTCACAGACACTCCCCATACTTTGGAACGACATCCCTATCTACATTTTACAGAGCACCTTACTAACACTCTGCAACAGAAACCCTGAAGGGTGGATGGGGAATGATAGATGCACCCCAGGGATCCCATCATTGGCTCTGCTCAACAGAGGGATGGTTAATGACTCAATGGGGTGGCAAATGCTGACACATTTTGGCTGTGCTTATGAATGGCCTCTAGCAGTTGTCAAGTACCTACCTATAAATCTATACATACAGTATCTGCATATGCTGATAGCTTAGTTTACTGTTCAGGTGTTGACTTACCTTGTACCACTGGCTGTTGTGTGTGCAATAGTTGAGGGCTGCCTATGTTGGATGCACACATGGTAGTGACAGGGCAATGTACAGGTAGTCTTGTGTGTGTGCCATCCATTTTTACTGTGTGTGCAGGTGGAGAAGGGTGTCAGTCCCTAGGTGCCTACACTGTCAGTGTATGTGCTATACATTCCCTCTTTGCCAAGGCATGGGCATACTGGACACACCTCTGTCTGCCTACTGGGTCTGGCTCAGGGTGTTCATGGTCTGAGTACCTCTGTGCCTGTGGGACCCTTGGCAATGATGGTGGGCTGTGAGGGCCTTCACCATTCTGTCCCTGCTGCAGCTGTTTCTGCAGGACCATATTGTGTAGCATGGCACACACTATGAAGATGTGGGTACATGTGCCTGGAGTGTACTGCCAGGCTCCAGCAGATATGTCCAAGCAACAGAATCTTGATTTAAGCATCCCAAACACACACTCTATGATGATTCTGGTTTGTGCGTTTACCTCATTATGGCATTTCTGCATGGGTGTGTGTGCATTTCTGATGGGAGTCATCATCCACGGTTCCAGTGAATAGCCAGCATCCCCCACCAGGTGGCCATTTGGGATGTCCCCCCTGGCAAATAACTGATACAGCTGTGAGGTGTGCCAGATGTGGGAGTCGTGATAGCGTCCAGGGCTGCTGGCACACACATCCATGATAATCCCCTGGGCATTGCACACGACCTGGCAGTTGATGGGGGGGTATCCCTTGCTGCTTATGTAGCACCTTTCCTGTTCACCAGATGGTGACTTGATGTGTATGTGCGTGCAGTCTATTGCACCCGTTACCTCCAGGTATTCTGCCACATGGTGGAAGAGACACATATTGCTGGCCAACTCCTCCTGTGTTCTGGGGAAGTATATATACTCATTGGCATGTGGTAACATGGCATCCAGGAACTGGTGTAGTACCCTGGATGCCTGTGAGATCCCCATGATATCCCCAGTTGGTCTTTGAAAGGTACCTGTAGCTAGTATTCTCAGGCTTACACATACCTTCGTATCCACTGGGATGGGTTCCCCTCTGTTTTTTCTGGCTGTGAGGCGTGGCCGGCACAGCTCCACAAGATGCTGTAGGGTGTCCCTGTCCACCCTGTAATGCTCTACTATTTCCAGATCATGTTGTCCCTGGTAGGTTACCCTGGGTCTGAACACTCTCCTCCTCCTCTGGTGCCTGCGGTGGTCATGTGCATCATCCTCCTCACCACCTTCAGTCTCCAACACATGCTGATGGATCAAAGCTATGGCAGCCCCCAACATGTACATAATAAAAGTTACCCATCTGTATACACCACTGGGGCAGAGTGTATGGGAATACACACATGTGTAAGAATTGCTTTCAAACTTTATAGCATTGTGCTATGGATGCTGCTGATGTATGTAGATGTGTATGAACTATTCCAGCAGTTGTGTGTCTTAATTATGGGTTTTGCAATGAGTACTACAAGTGTGGGGCCTTTACTGTGGAGCTCTACTTGCCTGCCTTGATTACTCTGTTTCCCTTTAAATCACTTTTAGACCTGGATCCCCTCCCATTATCAGGCATGCATACACCTGCTGTCTTTCTTGTTTTGTATCTTCCCTACCCAGTCATGGCAAATTGTGCCTTGTAGCTGATATACTGCATATCGCCTTTGTTCTGCTTTGACACTTTGCTGTTTTCTTTGCAGTACAGTCCCTCCCCTTCCCTGTTCTGCAGGTAGCTGCTTGCAGCCTTGTTTGCTGTTGTCAATGGCCCACTGTAGGCTCCTAGGTGTTAATTAGCAATTTGTACTACAATTTCACTGCTGCAGCATATCCTTATTTCTTTCCTATATCCTTCCTGTTTCAGCTACAATGCGCGGTGCGCATACCCGTTTACCGGGTTTACGTGCATTTTCATCTCCATTCACATGCATACTCGGTTACCTTGTGTACACTCCACTAAGCATAGCTATGAACAATTCAACATACCCCTATCCTGCAGCTTTGCCCTGCTAGGGGCAGACCGTTTTAGCAATGCTCCAATGTGCTTGCAGCAATGGTGACACACCCCTCTCCTGATGTCATTTTTATCTCAAGGGCTCACCTCAGTGCTATAATGCTACGCTGTTTTGTGCATCCTTACACCAGCAGGAAATCTGCGATTCACTATTACTCCTCTCATTTGCATGGCATTGCCTACTAATTCCTAGCTACTGTGCATAACATTGTCACTGCCCCTTAGCAACCCTTGTGCCATGTGTATGGTGTAGCATGCCTGCCATTGACTATTATGGGGAAACTGTGATATGTGTTTCATTGCAGTTTTATTCTATATTTTTGTATATTCCTTGCGATCCTCTTTGCGCACCAATGCCCTGCACTTTAACTTCGCGTTAGTGTGGGCATAATATTAAATGTTCTTTTTCATATTTTGTGCATGTTGTTTTATGCCAATGGCTATATATTTAGCCATTGGCATATATTAACAGTGTAATACATGAGTTTGGTCTGCTCTCATGGCTCTGATTTTATGTTTGAAAAATGTAAACCATTTTTTTCAGTTTACATTTCTGCATGCTTACACTATGCCTGCACCACTTTCTGAATCGCTATATACCTTCATTTGTATGCTGCACTGCTGCGCATGGGGTGATTAGCATACAGGAGCTGTGCGGGCGTAGCATACGCAGGTAGTGCACGTGGAAACAGCTCGTACCTGAATCGCTCGGCGGCCATATTTGGTGTTAGATCACCGACACTATGCCTGCACCTGGTGCAAGCTTCATGAATCCTGGGAATATTGTTAAGTCATTGGATATAGCTGATATAGATTGTAAAGTAGCAAACTGTGATTTTAAATCCTTCTTGTTCATAGTTTTGTGAATGGATTTGATACATTCTGTCACTCATTCCTCTCTAACATAGATAACAAGCAGGCAAGGCAGTTCGTTTGGATGCTTTCTTATATAGCAACACATCAGAATAGATAGCAGCATCATAAAATATAAACAAACTGATTAACAGACAGAACTTACATACATACATGCTTACATCTCAGCAGCTTACTACAAAATGGCAGTCAGGCTCGCACATCCTCGTATTTATACAATTGTGTAAGCCCTTGGATAGCTTCTTAAAGATATATACACACACATTAATTTACGTTATCCCTCTTAAAAAGATTGCCTTTAGTAAAAACAACATTGGAATTAGACATGCATTATCATAGACATTAGAAACAAGCACAATGTTCATGTCCAATTTGCCGTGTATCTACAACATGATCTGGAAATACGACCAGATCTGGTAATGTAACAATCTGGATTGGGTTTAACAACAGGGACAGTCTTTGGTGAACAAGTTATATCAGAAACCTCTGGATTCATAACAGGAATGGGAATATTCTCTGGAACTTCCTCAGGAAATGGAACACTGGATAACTCACTCTGAGATAAAGAGTCTTTATCACAGGATATGTGCTGTGGTATAGGCTCTGACACCAGCATCAAATGTTTCTGACTCTACCTAAACTCTGCTCCTTGTGATTCCACAATGTACGATCTCGGCTCCGGGCAAATATTCTTCATGACTCAAATCCGATCATAACCTTTGGACATCTGCATCCTTACTTCTTCTCGTAATGGATTGAGTGATTTGCTGATCTTATCATAGTAGGGCTTCTGGGTTAAACGCTTCTTCAACAGATTGGTTTTCACTGATCTTGTTGTTCTTAACACATGAAACCAACAACTGACTACTAATTGGTAATGTGGTTCTGGTTTGTCTCGACAGAAGTCTCTGAGCAGGTGAACCAAGATGTTTATCGCACAGAATATTTCTGAGATTCAAGAGAGTCAGAAAAACCTCACTATTGTCTCGTTTTGACTTCTCGAGCAACTGTTTTCTACTTTGAACTGCATGTTCTGCCAAACCATTTAACTGCAGATATGCTGGACTACTTGTGACATGAGTAAAGTCCCACTCTTCGGCAAATCTTTTGAACTGTTGGCTTGTAAACTGTGTGCCTTTGTCAAAAATAACTTTGTGTGGACTAACATGGACTGCAAAATGACACTTCATCTTAGTAATGACAGTACTGGATGTTAGGTTAGGAAGTAGGTCAATCTCGAACCAATTAGAATAAGAATCTACTAACATGGAATAATGTTGACCATTCCACTCGAAAATTTCAGTAGCTGCTGTTGAACAAGGTAGTTCAGGAATCTGGTTTAGCTGAAGTGGTTCCTTCTGTTGATGTGGCTTAGTACTATTATACAGAACAAGATGAAAGTACTCTCTCAATATGTTATGACATAGAAGGCAAAAATACTAGACCTCTCATCCTTCTTTTGGTAGAGTCTGCTCCTGAGTGACCCCGATGCAAGACAGTAATGTACTCTTGTTGTAAGGACTTTGGAACAATCACTTTCAGACCTTTCATTATAATACCTTTGTCAGACAAAATCTCATCACTGTATGGAAAATAAGGTTGCACTTTTTGTGGTAAACTAGATTGCTTTGATGGCCATCCTTGATTGATAAAGTGGTTGAGCCTTTGTAAAACTGGACATGTGGCTCTATGATCTCTCAACTCATCAAGATGTGTGGAAGAAATATTTCTCACTTCCATGACTTCAAAATCAAGGTTCTCATTCTCATGCTGTTCAGTTGTGTTTCTGGGTGATCTGGACAATGTATCACCAAGATAGAGAAGTTTGCCTTTCTTGTAAACAAGAGTGAAGTTATACTTTTGCAGTTTCAACATCATATGCTGCAACCTGGCTGTAGCTGTATGCATAGGCTTTCTCAAGATACTGACTAGCAGTTGGTGGTATGTTTTGATCTGGATAGGTCTAGCATAAACATAATCATGGAACTTTGAACATGCAAAAGCAATTGCCAAAAGCTCTTTCTTGATCTGAGCATACTGCATTTCAGTTTGGGTAAGAGTTCTTGATGCATATGCAACAGGTTGACCCTCTTGTAGAATGACTGCACCGAGACCAAATCTCAAAGCATCACATGAAAGAGTTACTGGCTTGTGAACATCATAATATGTAAGAGTTGGTGGACTAGCAAGTCTCTGTTTCAGAACATCAAATGCTATTTGGTGTTGCTCTAACCAAGATCATGATACATCTTTACATGTCAGCTCTCCAAGCGGTGCTGAAAGTTGGCTCAAGTCTGCAATGAACTTGCATAGGTAGTTGACCATACCAAGAAGTGTTGCAGGGTTTGAATATTGCCTGGAGCTGGCATCTCGAGAATGGCTGTTTGTTTAGAGGGGTCTGGTCTTAGGACTGAACTAGTAAATAAATGACCAACATAAGCAACTTCTTGTAGCTTTAATTTGCATTTTGGTGAACTGAGATTCAGATTCACTTGATGTGCTTTTTCCAGAACTTTTCTGAGGTTTTTGTTATGCTCAGCTTCACCATTATCTCCTACTAGTATGTCGTCTACTATAATAGCACAAGGATACCAAGAAAAAATTTGCTCCATTGCATGTTAAAATAACTTCATTTACAGAATTTATCTGGAATGGCATTCTCAAAAATCTGTACGTGCCAAGCAGAGTACTGAACGTAGTTAGCAATGATGATTTCTTAACAAGATGAATTTGCCAAAATGAACTCTTTGCATCTAAGACAGAATATAACAGTGGCATTTGGCATCAGAGCTGTGAGTTTCTTGACTGCGCGCATTGAATGATGATGTCTTTTTAGTGCTTTGTTCCAATCTCATGGATCAATACATATTCTGATGCCATCTGAGCTTTTCTTATGGGCTACCACCATGGAAGATACCCATTCAGTAGACAAACCAACTGGACAAACCACACCTTGTTGTACCATTTTGTCTAACTCAGCCTTGAGTATGTCCTGCATAGCTATTGGAAATTTCCATGCTGGCCTGATAACTGGAGTGACGTATGGGTCTAACTTCATGAAGTACACAACTGGAAACTTCCCTAGTTTGTCTGTGAAAAGATCAGCATAGGCAGAAACAAATATACTGGGCAAAATTAGAGTAGTGGTCTTTTAAGCTAACATGATGGACTTCCCTGTTAAATGAAAGCAGTCCCATTTTCAAATTGTTTCTAAGCCATAATAATGACTGGACGTGCCTCTTGACCACATAAAATAACAAGTCATAGCATCTCCCAGTAGAGTAACATGAAAGCAACACTGAGCTTTCAGTCTGTATTTCTTCACCACCATAAGCAACAAGCTTTGCACACTTTGCCAAATCAAGCCTTTCACCATGACACTCTATCAAATGTTTCTGCTGACATAACATTGCACTTGGAACGTGTGTCAACTTTGAGCTCTATGGGTTTTCCATTTATCCAAACAGTAGAAAATCATTCATTATCCTTAAATCTATTGCATTGACTGTTTCATAAAACACTGACACACCATCAACTCAAAGAGTAGTGTTGCAGCTTTCTAATTGATCAACTCGTTTCTTAAAATGTTCCCTTTTAATGAAAGAATGCTGGCCTTTTGAGTTACAAAACATTTTGAAATGATTCCATTTATTGCATTATGGCACTGCTGGCCAAAAGCTAAACATCTTTTCCTTTTAGATTCATGGAAATTAAACTGGGTTGGGACCCATGCTTTGAGTTTGCTGACTCACTCTGATGCTTCACTGAGAGTGTGTGAACTCTGGAATTTGCTGGAAAGCTCTGGGGTTTACCAGTGGGTGCTGCAGGGGCTACAGTTGCTGACATGTGCTTGGGCCTGTTTCTTTTAACCATGTGCTGCATACTATCAACATAAGCTGATAATTAAAAAGATCCTATAATTAAAAAGATCATCTCTACTTGACTCCAAGTAGACTATTCTCTATCTGTTAAACGTAGCACTTGCTCCTACAGTACTTATTACCTTGATACGGCACTCTTGTCATAGATAGTACCCCAAAAAGGCAACCCCCCATTTCTCGGTCACCCACGTCCCCCGGAATCTTTTTAAAGTTTTTTGTCTATTCCTTCTAGCATGTCGAGGGATCAGTTGCTAGTGTCCTCTCCTGCTCAGCTGGTGAACCTGGGAATATTGAGGCAATGTTACAATTGCCTCATGTACACAGACAACCCTCTCCTCCTCCCACAAAACACAAATACATGCGAGAGATGCAACTATACGGCCAAACTGGAGGCTGAGCTCTCTCAACATAGGACTGGCAAGACCAGTCAGGAGGAGAAGGTTACCACACACACTATAGACCCAGTCTCACATAGTACCATTACAACCTCAAATCATACACATAAACACACAAAGACATACTCGGAGGCTCGGATCAATAATCTACCAAAACAGCAGAGGCCACCAAAGCAGACACCCAAACAACCACCACCTCAGAACACAACACCTGCAACACATAGACCTCACAGTCAGAGTGTCAAACAGTCACAGCCCTTAAGGCCAAACACAATGCCAGACACACTAGTCATTGGTGACTCCATAGTCAGACACACTGACGTCCCGCTCACCAGACTGAGTAAGGAGAAGGTCACAGTAAGCTGCCTGTCGGGCTAGAATCCACCACATAACGCAAGCACTCAGGTCTCTCAACAGCAGGTACAAATATGACTCAGTCATTGTCCACGCTGGTGTAAACGACCTGAGACGTACCTCCTTGGACTACATGAAAAGAGACATTGAGGAGCTCTCTGATTATGTAGCCCAGGCAGGTATGACCCTGACCTTGAGCAGTATCCTACCTTCACCAAGAATGATGCCACAATACAGAGATAAGATGATCAGCTTTAACAATTGGCTTAAACACTGGTGTCATTCAAAGGGGATCCAGTGTCTGTCTGCCTGGGATGACATGCTGGACAAGCCACGCTGCTTCGCAAGGGACGGCTTGCACCTGTCACCCCTGGGATTCCGGATATTGGCAAAGGCTCTTGCCACCCCCATAGTGCCTTTTTTAGGCAAGGCTCAAATTCTAAACCTACCACCATAGAACACAAAAAAGGAAAAAAACTAAGGGTAATGCTGCTCAATGCCAGAAGTCTAAATCTCAAAATGCACGCACTCAAGGCCCTTCTCAGTATGGAGAACATCGATGTCTGTGCTGTGACAGAAACCTGGTTCAAGGCTCCTGAGAGCACCCCAGCGCTATCAGGTTTACCTCATATCATGCGTTCCGGACCCAAAATCTGGACAATACCAAGAAAGGAGGGGGGGTATCCATATTCATCAAGGACACCCACACCTCAAGACTGGTGGCAACGCACGATGCATCGGAGACCATCCAGGTGCAATTAACCATAGGCAAGACTGCTCTGCAAATTGTAGCATGTTACAGGCCACCCTCACAAACTCAGGAACCTCACATGGCCTTCCTGAAAACACTAGAGGGGATAAATGTATCACCAAACACCATCATACTAGGTGACTTCAATTACCCTAATATAGACTGGGAACACTACTCAAGCCCAAACACCCTAGCCCAAAAGTTCCTGGAATTCATAAACTCAAATGCCATGGAACAACTAGTCACCATCCCCACAAGAGGAGATAACATACTTGATCTCATCATCACGAACATGGGAGCACAATGTTCAACACCGGAGGTGTACCCCTCACTGGTGAGATCAGACCACAAACTAATCTCGCTGGAGGTCCTCATCCCACCCCACCTGAAATAAAAAGACCACAGTAAAGAACTTCTCAAAAGCCGACTTCACACTTCTAAAGACTAGTGTGGTCTCCTTTAAGGCCCCCGAGCCGGCGGAAAACAGTACTCAAGCCGCTGAATCACTTACAAATGCCTTCTACCAGCACCTGCAGGACTGCATGGATAAGGCAATCCCAAGCAAAACAAAGACTCTTTGTACCAAAGGCAAGCGTCCAGTCTGGTGGACCCCAGCCATAAACAAACTCTACAACAAAAGGAGGAAGCTACTACAAGATAGAGCAAAATCCTTAAAAGGTAAGACACCCTTGATCACTATAAGTAAAAAACTAAGAGCTCTCATAAAATCATCCAAAGCAAATTTCTTGAGAAAAATAGCTAAAGACTCAAAAGACAATCATAAGGCCTTCTTTAGCTATGTTAGAAACCTGGGAGGAAACTCCCAGATATGCTCAGAGCTAGTTCAAAATGATGTGAAGATTACTGATCCTACAGACATTGCCAACATACTGGCTGACAGGTTCAGTGCAAACTTCTCCCTCCCCAAAAGGAGAGATATCTATACCAAACGATTGCAGCCCCCAAACATCTCCAGCCCAAGTGAGAACTGCTCTCTCCAAAGCAAAAACACAGCATCCATGGGACCTGATGGTGTCCCCGGCTGTGTGCTCCATGAACTCAATGAGGAATTAAACCCACAGCTAGGACAGCTGTTTAATCAAAGTCTTACCTCTGGATACGCACTCCAGGAGTGGCGACTGCAACTGTGGTACCACTTCACAAAGGCGGTGCCTCCACCGACCCTGGAAATTACCGCCCATTAGCTTGACAAGCCTTATCTGCAAAGCCATGGAGAGGATCATAATGGACCTCATAAATAAAGACATAGGGAATTTGCAGACTTTGGATCCAACCCAGTTTGGCTTTGTCAAAGGCAGATCATGCCTTTTAAACTTGGTTGACTTTTTGAAACAGTCACCAAAGCCATTGATGAGGGAAAGGCAGTCCATACAGCCTACCTCGATCTGGCTAAGGCCTTCGATACAATACCCCACTCGGGTATCATTGAAAAACTCATCAGCTTAAATGTCAACCCATACATCACAAGATGGGTTGCAAACTGGCTGAGTGACAGAACCCACAGGGTCAGAGTTGCTGGCGCCATGTCAGACTCAAAGCCTGTCACAAGTGGTGTCCCACAGGGCTCAGTCCTGGGCCCACTCTTGTTTGGCATCTACTTTTCCAAGTACAAGCAAACACAGGAGGGTTATGGCTGACAAAGTTTGCAGATGACTGCAAACTGGGCCATAGTAGAAAACACATCTGATACAGATATCCTTCAGAAGGGTCTCACAGAAACGGATAACTGGTGCCAGAGCCACGGCCTAAATTTAAATGCCAAAAAATGCATAGTCATACCCTTCGGGAAAAACAAGGTTACCCCTAGCTACCAAATAGGTGGCAATCCACTGAGCACAGAAGAAGTTATCAGGGACCTGGGGACCCAGGTTGATAGTAGTCTGTCATTCAACACCCATGTAGCTAAAGTAGTTAGGAAGACCTTCTACATTGCCCACCTTATCATGAAGGGATTCTCATCTAGATCAAGGGAGGTCATAGTCTCCCTTTACTCATCACTCATCAGACCAATGATTGAGTACAATGCCCCATTCGAATGTATCTGACCCGACACTTGCAGCAGCTGGAGAGGCCACAAAAGTTCCTCACCAAAAGGATAAAGGGTCTCAAAAATCTGTCCTATGCTGCCCGACTGAAAGAACTCCAGCTCTATTCAGTCGCACCGCTTGCTCAGAGGTGACCTTTGCCTAACATACAAGGCCATGTCAAACCCAGATTTGATGAATATGCTTCACCTCAAAAATCTAGATCCATCAGAGCCACAAGGGCGGAGACTTAAACCTTGACACGGCTATTAATAGGACGTGCTGGAGGGATAGATTCATCACCCAAAGACTCCCTATGCTGTGGAACAAAATCCCGGTACATGTGAGGCAGAGCACCTCGCTGGCCTTGTTCAAGAGAAATCTTGACCAATGGATGGGAGATCACAGATATACCCCAGGGATTACCTCAGTGTCACTGCTCGACAGAGGCACAGCAAAATAATGGGTATAGTTCCCCATACTAAAGGGGTGGCGTAAGCCACAAAACGATGGGCTAGGCTTGTAAATGCCCTCGGGCAGATAGCCTAGTATGAACCTATGAACCTATGAACCTATAAGCTCTAGAAGTTACTGGAAGCATGCATCTCTCATTTGTAAGCATATTTGTGTGCTTTTCAATGAGCTCATATATCTGACAAATTTCAATGGCCTTATTCAAAGTTAAATCACTGTCATGAAACAAAATCATTCTTGCAACATCATCTTTAATACCACACACAAGCCTGTCTTTTATCAACTCATCCCTTAAATCACTAAATCTGCACGTTTTAGTCTTATTTCTCAAGTCAGTTATATATGCTGCAAAAGTTTAACCAGGCTTTTGATCCCTTGTATAAAATAAGTGCCTTTCCATTGTAATATTTGTCTGGGGATTACAAATCTCTCTAAATTTAAGTTTTAAGCACTCTGGGTCCTCCCTTGACTCAGCCAGTAAAACAATATGATAGTTTCCTCCTCTCCTGCAAAGACTGCATACACAAATGAATGCTCCCTTTCAATGGCTTCTGGCCCAACTAAATTAAGCAGAATAAATGCCATTGTACGGTCATCTTTATTAGAAAATGCAGCCTATATGAAAATGTCATACTCTTGGTCAAACACTCTCCAGCTCTCTGCAATATTATTGTCAAACACAAAATCACTGTGTTTTTGAAATCCGTCAGCTATGCCACAAAGTATGCACAAACATACTGAAAATATGGCCCTTGTAATTATGTATGTAAAACTGTTCTGTGAACTTGTAATAACATTCAAATGCACAATAAACTCTTCAAAATACTGTAGTTTACAAAATATGCTGTGAAATTGCTGTATTTGGCAAAATAACTTTTCTACCCATCCATGTGAAGCAGAGTTCATCCCTAATCCAATTCAAGTGTAACTTGGACAGTTGGATGGGGAACAGGAAATTCATCCCTGGTTTGGCACCCATGTCTCTAATGGACACAGGCAGGCTCTTAAGTGTTTAATCTCTCAGGCCTTACTGGTAAATGTTTCATCTTTCAAGCTCCTGCTTACACTTATCAAGTATAACAGAACTTGTCAGACATTTAGGATACATAATTAGGCTTAAAAAGGCCCTTGTGGTTTTTAGTCTAGTACACTCCTATGAACATATGAATCTATGACAAAAAGGTCATAATTATCTATTATTTTCAGTGAGTGACATCATGTTAGATGTTAAGTGCCAGGGTATTTAGCAGACAGGTAGTGGTGGGCAGTTTCTACATGTATGTGGCTGCATGTGTGAGCATATGGAGAGGTATGTATGGTCTCAGGTGTGTGTCTGAGAGAGAATGTGTGTGTGTGTGTGTGTGTGTGTGTGTGTGTGTGTGTGTGTGTGTGTGTGTGTGTGTGTGTGCATGTCTGGGAGTGTGCGTGTGTGTGTGCATGTGCGTGTGCGTGTGTGTGTGTGTGTGTGTGTGTGTGTGTGTGTGTGTGTGTGTGTGTGTGTGTGTGCCTGCTTTGGTTGTTGCAGTAGTGATAGTTGGGGTGTGTGTGTGTGTGTGTGTGTGTGTGTGTGTGTGTGTGTGTGTGTGTGTGTGTATGTGTGTGTTGGGGGGTGAATGGGTGTGTCCACGAGTGTGATTGTGTGGGTGGCATTTGATGTACAGTGAGTGTTTATTTGTGTGCTGGGAGGGAGGTGGACTTCCATACCTCTCAATTCTCTTTAACCTAAAGAGCACTTGTTGTAATACAGGGAGGTGGACATTAGACACAAGGAATGCTTTTTCTATCTTACTTTAACTCACTTGGAAAGTTAAAGAGGCTACAACCTGAAAATACAAATATGAAATGTTATTGTCTGACACTATTGACTGTCTGCATTCAACCTTGATAGGAACACTGACATTATAAGAGGCAAAATCATGGATGTTATGTTTAGTTAGGGATAGTTGAGCACTGCCTGTAATCAGTGAGTAAGTGAGTGAATGATTCAGAGGCATGCAAATTTGCTATAAATGAGGTCTTGGGTAATTGTGGCTAACATATGCCTAAACTGTTGGTTTTTGTGATCAGGGTAAAGGCTCCCTTTTGCCACAGCCTTAGCTCTCATGACTGAGCTGTCTTCAAATCCTGTGTTAGCCATACTTGGAACTTCATTTCTCAGAGCTTTTAGGTCTTATTGTCTTGTTTTTGAATCAAGGAATGAATAAACTCAGTTTAAACATTTAAGACACAGTTTCAGGTAATGTCCCATTGAATATTTTGTACTAATTTATTGTTTACTCATTTTGTCCCTTCTTCAGGATATTTTGTCCTCTACATCATTAACTGCCAAAGTTATTCAGTAACATTATGAATTTGAAACATATTATGTCCATTTTTGTTAGGAGTCAAGCCAAAGCATGATGTTTCAAGTGTTTTTTGACTGACAGGTTTAAGAAATAGCTTCATATACTAAGGATGATATTAAAAATGCATGCAAAGAATGAATCATCTGTCAGTCAGTGTACCGATGATCATGTTACTCTGCTAGGGGGATGGTGACACATTTCAAGAAATGCTCCAATTTCATAAATCTCATAACATCTAATAATTTACAGTGAATCTTGCTTCTTGCATGGCTGGAAGGAAAATCCATAGGATTACAATACTGGACAGCATGCTTCACAAAAGAAACAAAAGTAAAAAAGGATTTTAGCACCTCACAAGTAATCATGAGGATGGAAATATATGGTGCACAATTTTTTGATTAACAACAGCAAAACTTTCTGGGATGCTTTGATAAATATATAACATGAGCAAAAATAGGAGTTTTCTAATTCCTTAACATGCACATTATATGTGCTGTGTAGAGAAAGTGCACCTATGATTGTATTACTGTACCCACTGCATACTTATGGCACTGCTTCAAGCATAATATTATGACTTGTGATTTGGTATGTCTAAGTCTTTCCTATCTGAAAGGAGTGCAGAACATTTTCTGTTATGAAGGAGAAGTAAGCTCTGGATTCCATTTCAGCTACATGATTCATCAACTCCCTTCACCAGCCTTATCACAGTTAATCTAGCTGTAGTGAAGTCCTTGATCTCACATATAATATAGGCAGTACTTGCATCTTATACTGGTATACTGTACTTTTGCTTACTTTTATAGCACTACTATAATATAGATGTTTTCAGTTACTTTGCAGCAGTATGAGTTCCTGTTCTTCATTTTAGAGGGCTGTCTCAATCAATATTTGTCAACATAATGAATGAGAGTATGTAGGGCCTAGAAATCTGTCCCCCACCGTCATTCATTATGCAAACTTCCACTGAGGGGACTGGGTTCTAGCGAGCAGAATAAGTAAGGGGGGGGTTCAGAACATTTTTCTAGAAGCATAGCCAGGTGTTACATAGTTTTAAAAGCATAGCCTGACATTATGTTGTTTCAGTTATTAACAATAGTTTTTGGATCTTTCTTTTTAATATTAAGTGAAGTGTACAAAGATATGTATTATTTAAGAAATATTGTAAATTTGGCTGTAAACATAAAAACTGAATAGATTTAGCATGACGATATGTGTAGAATATAAAAGACAAATGTGTACACTGATATTTGTGCTCACTGCAATAAACAATAAAAACTTCTAAATAAAGATGTATTCACAGACAGATGAATAGCTGAAAGGCTAAGGTAAAATTAACTGAAATGATCATGGGATTTTTGGCAATTGCATTGTCCTTGAGTAAACCCAAGGTCATTTATTAATTTAATGGTAACCTAGAGAGTTTGTAAAGCAGGAATCAGATTGCTCTGTTCTGCGCCAATTAAGTGCTATGGCTGGTACCAGGCAAGGCTGCTTAACTTTGATGCTTTCTTTTACACAACTAGTGTTAATGAAAAAATGAGATATCATGGCTCTAACAGTGTGGAACAATATAAAAGCTTAGCACACACTCTCATGAGCTCAGTGCAATTTCTTTTTTTATTTCTTAATACAGAAAATAGAAGCATACAGAGACTTACATTTAAAAACTATAAACCTTAGCAAGCATTTAATATAGTTTTTTGCGTCCTTGATTTTCACTGATAATGCCACCAAAGTGAATAAGCAAAGTTCAAGTAAATATGAATTGCAAGCATAAATAACTGCAAAACTTTTTAAACTGCTTCCAGTAGACATGCTGCATGAAGATAAATATCCAAATAATTAATGAATGAATGAAAACAGCCAGAGAATTAAAGAATGAATGAATCAACCAACGCTCAAAACAAATAAGTATCAAAAGAAGAGTGCAGTAGCTTTGTTTGCTGTACTGGCAAAGTGCATCTGCACTGCAAAAATGCATTCTCACCACAGCATTTCTGCTAATGGGTAGGGAGTATTCAGTCAGCACACTAGCACCAGGTATGAGTTAGCAGTGTAAGCTGCAAATTCAAACACCAGATGAAATAGTCTGAGTATTCAACAAAATGAACAAAAGATTTTCATGATAATTTATTAATGGTTGTTTCTCCAGCTGTTTGAACAGTGAGTGGCCAAGGCCTAGAACTACTCTCTAGTTCATAGACCCATAGGTAAATACTAGGCTGTCAGTCTTCAGACTGTTACAAGTCTAGTCAATGAAAATAGGTAAGAATAAAACATTGCTCCTTGTATCTGTGAGGATAAGACTTTAACCATTATATAAAAAAAATGTACTTTAGATCTGCTTGATTCATAGTTCAGATTGCAAACACCTGTTGAGCTGAGACCATGAGCAGTTTGCCATAAATTACCTAAGAAAATGTGCTTTACTGACCACAAAGAGCACTGTGTATTACAGCCACACACTGCTGCACAGGTACAGGTGTAGAAGTTTAGCCAAGTCACTAAAAATTTAGCGGGTTTACAATTACACATGCTATTGTGCTGAGTGATGCACGAAAGTAATGTGACCAAGAATGCACAAAAAGTCCCTAATGTATACCTGACAGGCAAATAAATGTGGGAAAATTTAACAATAATCCATGACTTGGTGTGAGTATCACAGAATTTACTCATGGTTAGTGTGGTTTAATCACAAGAGTAAGACTTGCCCCAAACAATTAAACAAAGCTGACCATGAGTAAACCCTGTGATACCCGCACACAGAAATGGATTATTGCTGTTATACAATGCTATTATTTCTGAAGGAAAGAAATTGTTTACCTTTATTAAATAATCTTATTGTATAACGGCGATTTAGTATTCTTCCACCTCCTGTGCTCTGCGCTGATGTACTGAGCATGCACATATCATCTACATTTGTATGTTTGCACAGTACATCAGTCCAGTGCAAGAAAGGCAGGCGAGAAGATCTGGATTGTCTTTCTATCTTGCTCTGTTTTTTTAATAAGTATTGCAGCATACATGTCAGCTGCCATTTGAAGAATTCTGTATAAAGGAAAAAATAGTAAAGAGACAAAGGGCAAAATATGCATCCTTAGTAACTAAAATGTAAGCAAAATAAAAATAAACAGAACAACAGGTGTTGCCATTTCTACATCAATGTACATTTTCTGAACTGTGTATTCCTGTAGTGCATGAAGTATGAAAATCTAATATCTGGCATTATGGACTGACAATAAGCTTTAGTGATTTACCAGGAAACTCATTGTTTTATATACCACAGGGCAAGGATGTTCTTCTGTAAAAGTCTGGGCAGGTATGGTTGTCGGCAGTACAATCTATCATATTGCTGGTAATCATACTTCTCAACTGTCCAGACTTTTGCAGAATGTCTTTGACATTCCTCGTTATTTTTACCTTGTCCCGGATAAAATAGTTTATTGCTTTGGCATATTCCAATAGAAAGCCAGGCACTCAAGAAAACTTCATCAGCCAAACTTATTTCTTTTGTGATATACTCGATTTACAGTGGGCATGCTGATTTGGTGTCCAATCAATGTGTCAAAGTTAAAGTAAACTTTATTTTCATTTAGAACTACACTCATGTAACCTAAACAAAATTTCATGCATCAGCTCAATTCTTGAGATTACAAAGGAAAGTGAAACAACACATACAAGTAGACGAATAAACAAAACTAACAAATACAATACTACTCCCAATACACACAAGAAACAGTAGAGACATTTACCAATACTCCTATACGAAAAGAATACCCTCCCCTGAGTTAAATTAACTGCCCTATTCAAAGTAATACAAAACACACTACAGATTGAAATGCCTAAGTTATTTGTCTAATACTGCACTCGAGTGAGTTAAATAATACTGACTATGGATATAATAAATAAATATTGCACTTACTTGGAATATATGTAAATATATATTGCACAAATAAATAAAAATTGACTTATTATGCGTCCACACCCCTGGGACTAGTGCCTGAGTACAGAAGTCTAATCACTGTAGGGTAGAAACTGTTACTGAGTCTTGTAGTCCTGCAGTGGATGCTGTGATATCTCCTGCCCAATGCTTAAACAGTCCATGCACAGGATGCATGTTGTCTTGTATTATTTTGGTGGCCTTTCGGATGTTTCTTGCAGATTAAAAATGCTGTATCAATGGAAGACTGGAACCTGTTACCTTCTCTGCAACCTTCACCACTCTTTGTAGCACCTTCTTTTCTGTAACTGCACAGCTTCCAAACCACACTGTGAAGTTGCAGGGGAGGATGCTCTCTATTGCACCTCTATAGAAGGTGGAAAGAATATGAGGAAGAAGGTTAGCTTTTTTCAGCCTTCTTATAAAGTGGAGGCATCGGTGTCCTTTCTTGACCAGTTGGCTGGTGTTTCCCATCCATGAGAAATCCTCTGATATGTGTACACCCAGGAATTTCATACTCTTAACCCTCTTCAGACTATCACCATTGATCCTGAGCACTGGGTGGTTTGTTCTCCTTTTTCTGAAGTCAATGATAATCTCTTTGGTCTTGCTTACATTCAGGTCAAGGTTGTTCCCCTCACACCAACAGATCAGCGATGCCACCTCCTCTCTATATGCCCTTTCATCCTCCTTTGTGATGAGCCCCACAACTGTGGTGTCATCAGCAAACTTGATGATATGGTTGGATGTGTGCTTAGCACAGCAGTTGTGGGTCAGGATGGTGAATAAAAGTGGGCTGAGAACACATCTCTGTGGAACAGCGGTGTTAATCATGACACACTTTGATGTGTTCTTACCTGAACAGACCCTCTGTGGTCTCTCAATCAGGAAGTCCAGGATCCAGTTACAGAGATGTTTACTGACTCCTAAATGTGCCAGTTTTTCTATCAGCTGCATTGGTACCACCGTATTAAATGCAGAGCTGAAGTCTATGAACAGCATCCTCAAATAGTTGTCTTTGCCCTCTAAATGCTCAAGGGAGATGTGTAGTGCTACTGATATGGCATCAGCTGTGGATCAGTTAGCTCTGTACACAAACTGCAGAGGGTCAAAATCAGGAGGTAGGCATGATGAAAGATGTTTTTTGATCAGCTACTCAAAACATTTCATAACAGTGGATGTCAGAGAAACTGGTGTGTAGTTGTTAGGACTAGAGGGACTGGTTTTCTTAGGTAGTGGGATAATTTTAGTTTCCTTGTACCATGAGGGTACTTTTGCCATGGCCAGAGAGATGTTAAATATTTCCTTGAGCACTGCGCACAGTTGAGCAGCACAGCCTTTTAAGACCTTGACCAGTATGTTTTTTGGGCCAGCAGCCTTCCTGGGGTTCACTCTCCTTAGCTCTCTTCTTTCCTCCTCTGTGCTGAGGCTGAACACTGCATCTTTGCCATAAGTGGGTAGCTTTAGTGCCAACCTGCTGTTTCTTTCCTCAAATCTACCAAAGAAGATGTTCAAACTGTCCAGGAACTTGATGCTGTCCTCACACTGTGCTGTCCTGATTTTATAGCCAGTGATCTCCTGTATGCTTTGCTATAGTCTCCTTGCATCCTTCATGTCTTCAAGGTGGCTCTGTACCTTTCTGACATACTCCCTCTTAGTTTCCTTTATACCCCTCCTAAGATTACCTCTTGCTACACTTAGGGCTCCTTTGTCCTTAGCCCTGTAAGCTGCGTTTTTCTCCTTCAGAAGCTCATATACCTTAGGGGTGAGCCATGGCTTCTGGTTAGCTCTAATAGTGATACTCTTGGTATTTTTACCCCATCAACGCAGTTTGAAATGTATGCCATCACTATCTCAGTGTATTCATCAATGTTCAGATGCTGATTCACTGTGGCTGCCTCCTTGAACATATCCCAGTTGGTTCATGTGCATGCTTTTGAATATTAATGACTGTGTACAGTATAATTAGCATTATACAGACAAGACCAACATAAGGCATATGATGAAGAGAAGGAACTATTTGTGAGGGTCCTTTTGTGTCATTTTGTTAACAGCAAGAGGCAAAATGGTAGAATTGCATCAGAACATATATATGCTGGTTATAGCAACTGATATGTGGCAGAGAGTGGTCAAATATGAGTATCAAACTGATGAGAAAGCAAATAAAACTGGGGAAATACATATCAAAAGAATTAAGACTGTGTGCACTATGCTCAGGAAAAAGGCCATGGCAATAAAATATGTCTTAAGAAAAAGATGAAGAGCAAGGTAATCATAACACTCTGGCAAAGAGCATGCAACTAAGGTTTTGTGAATCATGGAAAAGATGACTTGTAATGCAAGAACACACACGTACACACACACACACACACACACACACACACACACACACACACACACACACACACACACACACACACACACACATCGCAGTGCACATGCACCTGCACACACACACGCACACACGCACACACACACACACACACACACACACACACACACACACACACACACACACACACACACACACACACACACACACACAAACAGTCTACAAGAGGTTGCATGTGAAACTCAGAAAAATACCATGATGGACCCTAAAAAGAAACATCAAGAAATACAGATGGTGGGATCCTGATCCAGAGCAAACATGTGCAACCAACAAACAAGTGTAAATGGAGAAGTAGGGAATAACCACACTGGGCTGATGTAGTAGGAAACTAATACTGAGGCAAGTGTGACAGAAAGACAAACAGAGGGCATGTGCCACTAAAACAATAATTTATGTACAAAATTTACTTTAATAACAGGGATATATTGGATCTGGTCTGATGATTAGAATAGGATAGGAAAATAATTTTATGGGGTGGATCTTTTTGTCTCACATAATTCCCATTGCCTCCTGATCACCAGCCCTCTCACAACTAATAGATCCACTCATTCCCCATCACTGGGGTGAGAGTCAGCTGGATAGGGCCATCACTGAGGCAGCCATCAGGGTTGGTTTGTATAGTTTCTTCTATATCCTATCACCTTGCACATGCTCAAGCATACTAAAAAGTTGTGCATGGAATGGCTTGTGACTGCTGGGTAACCTGTCTATTACACAAGAAATGCATACTCTCAAACAACCCAGCTCACCAAATATGAGCATGGGAGGTAGTTTTCTGGCTCATGCCATTGAAATCTTACCAACCTGCTTACTGTCCCAAATGTTTACAACATCCCTTCCCCTCCACGTTCAGAGTGAGGTAAGTGTCCCTTTCACTCTTCTTCCTCCTTGCTTAGTTTCTCATGTGCTGAGCTTGCTAATTGTTTCCTGGTCACCTGGGTGACAGTCAGGGCTCATTCCATATGCACCACAGAGACAAGCATATGGAGAGGATATCAATAGTTGCTTGTTTAGTTATTTAGTCCAGCCCAGTGCTTCTTGACCTAAAGGACTTCAGCACATCCTTCCTGGCTGTTTACCTTTCTGTCCTCAATTTCTTCTAAAATAATATTTACTATTTCAGTAATACTAATAGTCTTAGCTGTAAAGAGAAGATATATGGCAATACTAGCATGGTTGCAAAATAACTAAATAAAACTGTACATAAAATCATTATGCTTAGAATATGAGAAACATGCAACAACCATGATGATGTTTAGTACCATGGTACTGTTGTCTACCATCATATAGCCTCTTCCAATTGCCCTGTGTCTTAATAGACATGTCACTGTATTGGCCCATTGCTATGTAATTGTACTTTGTCATCTTGCACAGCTCCTGACCTCTGTTTTCTTACATATCCTGTTGCATCCTTCATTCAACTAAAAATGTTATCTATATGCATTACTTCCAGCAATTTATCATATGACATGAAAGTTCTATGACAGTTCTGTGCAATACAAAACTAATGTACAGTACAGACTGTCCCATCCATATATTAAACTATGCCAAATTAAACGTTGCTAGCTGTGTAACTCTTGGTTGAAGCTACATGACCCCAACCATATACATATGTGTACTTCACTGCACTTTGCTAAGGATAACACTGAGTCAGATAGTTTATTTCTTCAATAAAATAATCAAATCAAAGAGACTCATGATAATTTAGTATTGCATGAATCTCTGCTTTGTTTTTAAACATCATCTGGCAAGAGGTGGAGGGCTCTCTAGAGAATTATGCTCAACCCAGGTATAAGCATTTACAGGTGTTAGAGCTGTTTAAGCCTTGAGAGCGACACCATGATAATAAAACTGGTATGAAGAAACATCTGCTCTTAGGAGTGTGCCAAGTTTTAATATCATTGCAGGTATATAGTCTCCGTTTGAACTGCTTAGAAATTTATTACAAAAGAAACAAAATCAGCAGCACTGAGCACATTTAAGAATACTGTAAGTAACCTCTTTCAGATTTAGGCAGCAAGTTAGTATTTGATGACTTCATACACAGAATTGTGGTTGGAAAGATAAAACTTGGGAAGAAAAACAAATGACCAGTCTTAAACTAGTGTAGCATCTGTGCATAATGTCATGACTCATGTGATCATTTCTCATTCTTTCCATGTATATATAAAGAGAAAATAGAATTTTCATCTTTAACATCTGCTAAAATAAAGAAGTTAATAATCCACTCAGAATAGGAGGGTAAGCCTTTCTGATTAACATAAAATTATGTTCAACCTGTTCAACCACTGAGATACCGTACATAACACGCACACACATACACACACACACACACACACACACACACACACACACACACACACACACACACACACACACACACGTGTGTATATATATATATATATATATATATATATATATATATATATATATATATATATATATATATATATATATATAAAATCATCACTTCACTGACAGAATTAAACATGTAGTGCATTTGTCAAAATAATCCTTTGTCAAGTACTTGAGATGCCAAAAAAGAAGATAGAGTGTGTGGGGTAAGGTACATATAGGATTGGGATTTTAATGTTGAAACGTTTGGGTACACTGAATATTTAGGCATTGGAGTGGGAGTGCATGTACCAGTGTTTGTGGGTTAGACTTAAAGTATGGGTTAGGGAAAGGGATACATTTCATGTTGCGTATGTTTACTGATGTATGTGATATGTGTTTGAGTGTCTTGTGTAGTGATAGTATTAGTGAAACGGTCTACTTAAGGTAAGACGTAGGGCTAGGTTTGGAGAAGGGTTATGGTTCACATACGTTAATAATGTGGCACAGGGAGGGCAAAGCCCCTGACACTAACCACAAACCTACACCTTACCCTAGTAACACCCTTTAGACAATATTATCATGATTCAGCCAAAGTATGTCATAATTAGTGTTAGGGTTTAGGTAAACTGATTGCAAAAAAACTGTGTTCTCATTTTGATTTTTTAGGATTCTTTTCTATTTCAATGTTTTAACATTTTGGTTTTTTTGGTGAGTAGATTTTCAGTAAGCTGACATTTATCACTTGTATTTTGTTTCTCGAGCAGTGCAAGACTCCAACATATTATACCTGTACAAAAGAGGAGGGAGTTGGGATTCAAGTAATGATGGACAAAGGATATCCTGTGGACCTATACTATTAAAACTACCACAACATATTGAATAAAAATGAGATAATAAGACTGTCGCATAAAATAAAATGTTTCATGAACCATGGACACATTAGAAAACCCTAAAAAATCAGTTCCACTAGGCTTAAATGTCAAAAGTTGTGATCCTTTGAATGTGCTGGGAATAGGGATGATACCTAAGGAAACCTGAGAAATGATAGGCAACTGGCTACCTAGCCACTTTATCTGCATTTATTGTATGCACGTTTGACTGTAGAACATAAATATACGTCTTTATTTTTTTCACTCAAAATCATATTTACTGCATCATAACTCTTACTTACACAGTACATCCAACAAATAGACATTTATAATACATCATATGCAATCAGAATTGTTGCAGCAATTTCATTCTTCAAACTGCAGAACATCAGTCAGGTTTAATAAATATTATTACTTCCATTAATTTAGCAAATACCAGTATTTATTGAGTAAGGCAATACTAATGTAGTTACTTCTAAATACATGCTTACCACACTGCAAACACTGACATTTAATGACAATTACTTTGCTAGTCCTAGCTCGTAGCTTCAGCACAACATGAAAAGTCCATTCTCTTGCCCACTAAGGACAAAAACTATTAAATAATGAATGGTAGATTGATGCATTGAAGTTATACACAATTGCAGGAAAAGAAAAGGATTTTGACTATAAGCAAGTTATTCTTGGAGGACTTTCTTGACAGGTGTGCCTGTACATATGGAGAGATATTTGATACTGTAATCTAGTAAATGACAAAGGATGACTAACTGGGACAATCTCCATTCCAGTTTGTGCCTACTAAGCTCCAGTATTTAATTCCTATCCACCTATTGCATTTAAAACACCAGTCCAGCCTTACTGGTGCAAAACCTGACATTCTTCAAATTTCTCTACATACAGCTTTGTGAAGTTATATATCCTTAGTACCATGTGCATTTGTCACCAGCTTAATGCTATCCAGAAATAGAGGAATAACAGCTTAATGTAGCAAATGGGAAGGTGTCTTGATCACTGTCAAATTTAGCTTATCCAATTAATTAAAAACATCACTCTAAATGTCCATTTAGCTTTTAATTCCAGTACAGATCTGATATTGATGAAAAAAATCAGAGCTTTAAATGACCTCTACACTTGGTAATACAGCTAAGTCTTGGAATCGGTTTATTGTTCTTCCCTGCATGAAATTAGTCACCCAATCCCTCTGTCTTATTATTATACTATTTAAGCATTGAGGAAGGGAGTGTCTTGACCAGCTAAAGGAAATAAGGCAGTATTATTATATTTATTTCTTAGAATGTATGCATCATAGGCAGTTAATTGGTGACAACTCAACCAGATTTCTACCTGCTTGGTATACGAGATCTCTTTAATTCTCTCTCCACATTGCCTCATAGCAATCATTGAGAGACACATCCTATTACTGCTTTTTAGTGGACTCTTCCTGACTGTAGGGATATGCATTATATACATTTTGCTTTTTAGCTATACTTACTTTAAACCAGAAACTTGGCTGAAACTCTGGACTCCTAAAACAAAACTGGGAACATGAGACAGTTTCAATAGAAAACTAAAAGATCATCAGCAAAAACAGCATCTTGATATTCATTACAAGGAACTCTTGAAATGTAGGATTAAGTTTTAATTCAACATTAGGGGTTTAAAGCACACCATAAAAGGATATAGGGGCAGGGGTACCCAGGCATTGCTTACTACTGGGATTATGCATCTTTCAGCAGATGACAAGAAAATAGCACTTATTTCAGTCTAAATCTGTCCATCAGGGATGAGAATAGATCGATGGTCCCCTGTGAGATGGAGTCTTCAAAGAAGTGTGTTTGCTTGTCTGTCTGTCTATCTATCTATCTATCTATCTATCTATCTATCTATCTATCTATCTATCTATCTATCTATCCATCCATCTATCTATCTATCTATCTATCTATCTATCTATCTATCTATCTATCTATCTATCTATCTATCTATCTATGCATGTGTGTATGTGTTTATTGGTCTGTGTGAGAGCAGATGCCTGACTATGCATGTGTGTGAGATTAAACTAGGGGTTTAAAGAGCACTTCAGAAGAAAATAGGAAAGAGGCATCTCACCCTTGCTCCCTATAGATTTATACATCTTTTATTAGATGACCAGAAACCATCATTCATTTCTTCTGTCCTCTCACAGTAATTGTGCATATGATGATCTGCTGGGAGGGATTTCAACAGAATGCAGATAATCAGACACATTTGGCTGAATCCTGCCACACTGAAAGAAGCATAATTAAATCCTAAAATTATGTTTTTTTGCATGGGGAATCCCTTGACCCCACCATATCTTCATGTACCCATACTATATATTTGTCACACAGCATGGGGGTTCAGTGCTTTTTCATAGCATATGGGTTTCAATGATGTAAAAGAGTAAACATGACCCAAAAATATGTAAATAGTTATACAAATAGTGTCTGCAGCAGTGTTATGAAGAGCTCATTATAAATACGCATCTGTGGCAGTGTTATACAGAGCTCATTGTAAATAGAGTGATGCATCTATAAATGAGTAGTATTTCTATTAAGTTGTACTTCTTTCTTTCTTTAAGAACAGAAAGATACTTATCCACATTAGTGAGCACTAGTGAATGTAATATAATAAGAGGCTGGAAGAAACTCAAACAGTGAGAGTTTACCCTTCATAAAAATGAATTTCGTGTCCAGGCAGTGGCTCTGGTAGACTAAAACAGCTACAGTCAAAGAAGACATTGAAAAAGAAAAAGCTATAAATTTTTCTTGCTGGGAAAATGCAGAGAGCTACCAAAAAAAGACTATTTTCTATAAATATAAGATTGAGTTAAAGATACTTTCTGTGCATTTAAATAAACCACAAAATGTTGATTTGCTTGGAAGAACCTGCATTTAATTTTGTTTGTCTTTAACAAAGTATATTCTTTATAAGACCAGTGGTTTAATCTTCTATAATCTTTCACATTTGTGAATATTGGTGTGTAATTTTGGCATAGGTTATTAATGCCCAAGTGATAAGAAATGTATCCTACATAGTCAGATAGCAATATAAACTATGTTTGGAAAGGTAGTTCATCCAACTGCAGTTATCCCCAAACTAATTCATGATATAGTGCCAATAGTGCAACAGGTAGCCCACTTTCCTCTGGTGCAGAAGGCTGTGGATTCTACACCTACACCAGGTAGATTATTACTGATGCTGTAATGCAGCATAAGTGAGGTAAAGCATTCTTTAGTGTGCCATCCTTCAGATTAGACTTTAAACCAAGGCCTCACCTGCTTACATTGGTTGTATACAGATGGATGCAAAAAATCACACAGCACCTATTGAAAAAGGTAGGGGAAGTTTCTCAATGCCCTGGCCAAATTCACCCTAGTAGTATAAATACCACTTCAAGTATCCTGTGAAAACAGTCTACTAACATAATGGGACTAACTCTGTTAATAATACTAGGGAAAGATTGTGCCTACTCTAATGAGGTGTGGAGTAAAAGAAAGAAGAAGAATGAAATTATTTTGATGGACTGCCCCATGTTAACACAGGCAAGGGAAGCAGCAGGTGAATAAACCTACATATATTCATGAGCCTAAATTTGAAAAAGGAGGGTGAGCAGCCTTAAGACATGTTTATTAGAGTATGGAAATCCAACAATGATCAAAGCATGCTGTTAGAAAGTCCTAACGATACAAACATTTGGCTAAGGATACAAAGAGTAGATGAAAGCTGAGGAAGTTTACGTATTACAGTATACGAGAGTGCTAACTTCAACTTTTTTGCATCCAGTGTGATTTTTCTCCTTTTGCATTTTTCAAGTAGATGAAAGTACATTAGTAAAAGATACATGTCAGAATATACCTCTTTTCAGAGTAGCTTGCATGACTATAATCAGTAAACAGAAGGCACTTACACACTAAAATATTACAGCCAATATGTTGAAAAGCAGAGACTTGAAGTGATTAGCAGAATGGAAGAGGAGTCAATCACCTAAAATGTGTATTCCATGGGAGTGAAGTCAAGAAGTATGTAAATGGAGGGGCGTGGCCAAGGATGAACACAGGATAGCAGCAGATTTCTTCAGCTCCACCAATTTCATTACATTGACAGGAATTAATTACTTAAAAAATTAATTCTTGAAGTAATTTTCTTTCTAAATATGTTTGTTTTATATAGTTCTTGAACTATATCTAAAAAAGAAAGGAAATCTTAATAATATTCCTGTCAGAAATTACTTTGGAAATTTTCCTGTCAGTTTATCAGTCTGAAATGAGTTCCAGTAAGACAAATTCTCAAGACTCCAGCATCAAGAAAGAACTTTAGTCTCTGATAATTATAGACCAGCAACTTACTGCTAAGATGGATAAAATGGATACTAAAATAGACACTTTCATAGAAAAAACTACAAAACAAATAGACTTGTTACATATGGACCTGCAACAACAGAAGATCCAGATGACAGGCATAGAAGAAGCTGTGAATGACATGGAAAATAAAATACAAGAACAGGAAATCAACATTGAGTTTCTGCTGAAACAAAATACACATTTACAAACAAAGCTGGATGACCTGGAAAATAGATCTAGGCGCAATAACATTAGGATTTTTGGACTGCCAGAAAATATTGAAGGTAACAATATTACTTCTTTTTTAACAACATGGCTCCCTAAAACTTTAGATTTACCAGAAGCATTCTCTTTTGGTATTCAAAGAGCACATAGATCTATAGCTAATACTAACTCTAACAAAAACTATCCTAGATCAGTTACAGTTAGATTTCTATCATCTTTTGATAAAGAGATGGTTCTTAAATCTGCTTGGGCTAAAGCTCCTGTTAAGTTTAATGAGACAACTGTGCGTTTTGACAATGACTATTCTTCCATGGTAATTGCTAAAAGAAAAGTTTTTCTGCCACTAATAAGGGAGCTTAAAAAAGCACAGTTTAAAACATACCTTCTGTTTCCTGCCAAGCTTAAAATCTTCCTTCCTGATGGTCCTAAGGTCTTCGATGATTTAGACTCTGCTTTACTGTTTGTCAAAGAAAAAGGATTTTGGATAAAATAGAAGAAATGGAATGGGCTAGTTCTTCATTAAAGAGATTGGCAACTGAAGCTTCCTGGAAGACTTCAGAGAAGAAGAAGAGACTAAAAACAAATGATTTGTTATATGTTTTTTTCTCTCTCATCATTTTAGTTCATTATTAATCTTTTGAATATAGTTCCTGCATTTCCAGAAAGCCACAAATATTTTGGAAAAGATTTAATCAAAGTTATTCTCTATGTGCAAAGAAATGTTTTGTTTCATAACCAGTCAAAATGCCTGAGGATTTAATGGCAGGCTGTGACTCGATTTGTTTTCTTTCTGAAAAAAGTAAGGTTAGTAATTTGATACATTTTTTTATCTTTACCTTTTTTTCCCCTTCTTCTTTTATTATTTTCTTTGTTTAAACAATGACATTCTATTTAGATTATGTAGTGGGTAAAGGGTGGGGGAGGGCAGGGAGAGAACAGTAATGAAAATATCATTAATAGAATAATAACATATTTATTTCTTGTAAAAGTTTATAAGTTCTTCAAATGCTATTTCTAATTATACTTTCTTGATTATACTGCTTATGCTTGTTTGTAAATAATCTGTCATGCTTTAACTAATAATAATCAGAACTAAATAAGAGTAAATAATATGTTTTATTTTTAACTCTATTAATATAAACAGTAAGTAACATTCCATTGTATATACTTCTTACAGCTTTCTATTATGTCTTATTTCTTCTGCCTCACTCCCTTTTATTTTGTACTCTCTTTTCTTTTCTTTATTAATATATAGAAATGCTTTAGACTGTGTGGGCACAGTGAATAATAGGATTTGTATGAAAATTGAGTTGGGAGAAGAATGCTGAGTTTTATTGCTTGTTGGTAATTTTGAGTTTAATTTCACTTGCATAGAGGCTGTGATGATCTGTGGAATACATTGTGGAGGTTCTGTCATGTTTAGATGCATTTACACTGCTAAATGAATGTTTGTCACTAGTTTTAATAAGTTTCCCACCAAAATGTTAAGAGAGACAATCTGGGATG
>NC_056739.1:1601425783-1601483283 GCF_019279795.1 Protopterus annectens
AATAGATCGGTCATATGTCGCAAAATGGAAAGATTATTGGGAGCTAATTAGTATGCACTTCATGAAAATCTCCTTAACACATAAAAATATGATTATAAATAACTCCATGTTGTGGTTGCTAAAGGAATTTTGTACTTCACCTATTACACCTAAACATATGGTCTGTTACCCATTAAATATTATTATTATTAGTTATCGTAACTTTATATTCATGCACCCTAAGTATAGGGAATGGAATGTTATTGTATTCCCTATAATTTATACTCAGGGTATGCTTATGTCATCTACTTCTGAAGGAGCTCATTTAGCTATAGATAATAATCTAAAGTACTGGTATCAGCTGATATCTGATAATAAAGTTAAAAATCTAGATTTCTTAAAACAAAAATTTGATCTAAGAGAAACTTGCTGGTTAGAGGTTCAGATCTTTAGACAACATCTCATTGATAGAATAGATCTAATGTCTATAACAGTTAAAGAATCTATTCCAAAACTGATTGATTACTTGATAATAAATTTACAGCATAAAGTTTCTGATAAAGGTAAACTTTCATATATACATAAAATTATCAGACAAGAAACGTTTTACAATGTAGATTCATACTGGAATTATTTCACCTCTATTAATGGGGACCCACCAACTCAACAAGATAAACAATATATATTGGAATCTGCTTATAGAACTACATCTTCCATTGTCTGGAGACTTTATACATGGAAATTTTTACATAGATCTTTTTATACACCTTTGATGATGAATAACATTAATAATAAAGATAATCTATGTAAGAGATGTAATGTAGAAATTAATGCTGATTGGGCTCATATGTTTTATGACTGTATGAAGTTGAAAGAATACTGGAAGTCAATTAATGAATTTTTGCAGGCTCTTTTTACAGATAATTTCATTATTTCTAAGTCTCTTATATTATTCAACACACCGGTACCTCAATGTGTTAAAAAGATTAAGCTTCCCTTGTTATGGTCTATCCTAGCATTGGCTAGGAAAATAATAACTAGAAATTGGATTTCAGATACACCTCCTTCGTTCAATGAATTTAAAAATGTTATGAATATAATGTGTCATATGGAAATAAGCACAATTAGAATGAGAACAACTAGAAAAACATCACATTTTATTGTATGGGATAATTTACAAAATTTGTTAAAAAAATTCTAATTTCAATAGCACAGTATTTTAGTTTAATTAATTGATCTGATTGTAGTGGATGTCTTTGTAAATACTTTAGTTGTTTTGTTGAATATTATAATAATACCTATTTTTAATTATTTGTATAAAATTGTTATGATATTTCTCTTATATGTTAAAACAATAAACTTGTTTTAAAAAAAAAAAAAGAAGTATGTAAATGTGCAACTTGGGCTGAATTGTAAACTTTCTGTCACGTTAAACCAAAAGGACCTAGAAATGGAGACTTCTAACAGTAAGTGGACATGGGGAAGTAGAAAGGTAGTAACAAGAATGATTTCATCAGGGTAGGTAAAGAGGGAGAGACAGTACCTGTCATAATTCTAAACCCATTCCTTTCTAGTATAAGACAGAAAATGTCAAATAAGAGAATTTTCTTAGTGGCATTTATCTATAAGTAAGGCAAAAGTAAAATTGAAGATTAATCATATGCAGAGAGAGCAATCTCTGAAAATATAAAGGCATTGAAAGGGTTATGTTAATTTTCTCTGAAGCAGAGAGACAGCTACACAGAGAAAACAAAAAATGAGAAAGTAATGTATTGCTAAGGGACAAAATACTCTTCAATAAAGCTGTAATTCTAATTCTCATAAGCCAAAATGTGAGAAATCTAAGCAAAAGAAAAGTGATTCTGTGAACCAGGTCCATAATGAAAAGGAACAAGAAAAACTAGGAAAAGTAGAGAAATTTACTGGCACTAAAGAATATTGGCATGAGTTGCCATTTCTATGGGAACTACAGGATAGTAAGAAACCAGTGCTTGTTTTGATAAAGAAAGAGACAGTGCCTTCTACCTTGTGACAGAATGATCTTGATTAAACCCCAAACTTGGCAGGCTTTCAAGTAAGCCATTTTTTTATTTTGAAAGGAAGCAATGACAAAATAAATCCTTTACTAGAGTGATGGAAAATTATATCTAGTACTGTAAAAGAATAAGCTGAACAAGAAGTTATTACCCATTCTTATAGTTAAAAAGTGACTTGATATACAGGAAAAAATACAGAGGAAGTAATGCATCAACTGTTGATGCCTAGACCTTATACAAACCTAGTGATTAAATAAGCATGTCACCATGTGCTAAAAAAACATAGAGGAAGGACAAGGTTAAAATAGTAAGATTATAGTGGCCCAGAATAATAAAATAAATAAAGACGTTCTATGTTGGATGCCCTGAGGGCAAGAAGACAGACCTTCATCCAGGCTTTTAAAATTCATCTGATTCTAATGAGTCCATACTGGCATCACATGAACATATTGAAATATACATTTTTGAGACATTGGTATAATCCAGCAATGAATCTGAATAGAGTTTGATTATTTTGGATTATGCAACTAAATACCCTTAAGCCAACCTACTGCATAAAGCTAAACAAAGTAAAACATACCTTGGAGTGCTGATTGCAGCTTTTGTCAATATAATATACTGTGTGTAAACAAAGTAAAGTTGTGCTACCATGGTGAAGCTTAAAAGTTAGTTTAATAGACTCAAACAATAAAATCTATAAAAACTGTAAAAACTCAGAGTAAAAATAAATACAAGTGGATGAGCACTTTCATCAGTTGCCTTCTTCAGATCCTGTTTTGCCAGGAGAACTTCCTTTTTTTTAAAGATGATGATCTGTCAATCTCACAGTCATCTCAGAAGTCTCCGTGCCTTCAGCATAGGCTTTAACGGGACCATTCCATTCAAGCCGGGCAACTTGTCAGCCTGTAAGTCAGCCTTCCATCCAGTCTCAATAATTTCTGTTCTCTTGAATAAATCTCCTCCTCTTAAACTTTCTTCAATTACTTCCAAAGCCATGAAAAAAAAAATGCGATCAGGGTATTTGGCAATATGTTGAGACAAAGCACTAGTTCTGTTGTGTTATCTAATGTCCCTCAAGTGATGCAGAATTCATTCCTTGAAGGGTCTGTTGGTCTTGCCAACATAACATCCATTACACAGACAGCAAATGGCAACACATATAACATTTCTAGTGTTACAATCTGCATACACTCTGAGCCTGTATGTTTTCAAGTTACTAGGATACTTGAATACATTGCTGGAATTTATGGAGGTGCAAGCTCTGCATTTTCTACAGGGAAATGTACCACATCTTGAAGTAATTAATCTAACTCCAGATCTGTTTTTTTCCTGGCACAATAACCTCTTTAAGTTCTTCTTATTCTTAAAGCAGAGTCTAGGCATCTCACCAACTGTACATCTAATGTTATCGCCAGCTATCAGTATCCTCCATTTCCTCCTGATAACCTCATATACCTTTTGAATATCCTTACTGAATGTAAGCAAACATCTCAGCCCCCTGTTTCACTTTTTTCTCTCTGGGATTTGGTTTGTTTTCCTTGTGTATCTCCATCCAAAAAACAAGGCCGACCTCTCGTGTTTATTAGACACTTGTTATCCAGGAGTCCTTTCTGGATTTCCCTCTTTTCATATCCACATTTGTGAAAATGTATCAAGCAGTCCTTCTCTTCCTCATACGTATACACATTGGTACAAAGTCTGGATGTTTTAAGAAGCTGACCTTTAATGACATATAGATAAACATGTCTAGGGTGCATGCTAGTCCTATGTAATAACAGATTTTTTCAGAAATCTTTTATATGTATTTGAGTATGGAGATTGCCATCTATTCCATACTGTAGTGTAACATCTAGAAAATCTATCCTCTCTAGAACTATGAACTTCAAATTCAAGGAAGGACATAGTATTGCCAAGATATTCCATAAAATCAGAAAGTTGTTATTCATTCCCTGACCATAGGAGGAATATATCATCCACAAATATCCCATAGTAAGCTATATATATGACTTTCATGTATTTAGATTACTAAGGATATGATCAGTCTCCCATAGGCCATAAAAATATTGGAGTAACTATTAGGACATGAAGTGTTCATTGCTACCCCCCATTTCTGCCAATAATATTAATTCCCATAAAAATGTTGTTCTCTAGAATAATATCCAGTAACATACAAATCTGTGAAATGGTAGTAATATCAAAGATGTTCCCTTGCTTTAGAAACTGCTGTACAGCCTTGATACCAAAGTCATTAGGAATGACTGTAAAAAGAATTTTGATGTCCACTGTTACCATTGTCAGATTAGTTTTGTCATTCAAGAACTGGAAACAGTGAAATAACTTCTGTAGAAACTGGGGAGTGTCCTTCAATTCAGTTGTGGCTTTAGGGAATATATAGCAGACAGGACAGGACCACCACGATAATCATAAAATAGATTTAATGTTCTAAACACAAAGATGAGTGCTTTCACATGCCAACAAGTACGCTTCTTCAGATCTTACAAAAACAATCCATCTCATCATCTTATATACTGTCATGTAGACATTAAGAACCGTTAAAAACAATCATTCAATTAATCCCTATAATCCAATTTAATACAACAGTTGATTAATTAGTTGTCTATTTAAAATATATACTTATGGCAGGACCATCTGTTACATCATAACACATGCTAAAACTCTATTTAATGACTCTAAATCTATAGATGTAGAATATATTATATTAAATATACTACAAATAAATCACGAACATAAAGAAAACAAGATGAAGCCTTGCTAGGTATATATGTATGTCTAAAAAATGTGAATTATAAATTATAAATGGTTTTCTTCCTTCATAAAGGGGAAATGTATATGAATGTATATAATTTTCATAATCTATTCAGTTACATTCATTTATGTGATTGTGCTTCTAATACTGGTTTAATACTCACAAAATTATTTAAACCCGAATGCATATGTGCACCCAATTTAAATATCCAATGTAACTCTGTCAGTTCAAGATAGTTCGTTTTATCACCTCCCCTTTTATTTTCAGTTACCAATTGTAATACTCTAAAAAAATGATGATCTTTCTTTATAGCTATATGTTTTGGCAGTGCATTTTGTTGATTAGATAATTTCATATCATATACATGATTATATATTCTATCGTTTAGTCTCCTTGATGTCATGCCATATAAAAACAAGGACAAGAAGTACATGTTGCAAGATATATCATGTTACTATCATCACATGTAGCATAAAATTTAGGTAAAAACTTATAGTCCAGAACAGGATGACAAAACAATTGTATGTCTGTTATTTCTTTACACATATTGCATCGACCACAAGGGAACGTGCCAAAATCTAGCTTTTTCTTGCATTCTTTCTTCTTAATATTAGTGTTGTGATCTATACATAAAAGTCTCTTAAGATTCTTACTATTACTATAGCTAAATCTAGGGAATTCCCCTAAGATGTCCAATATAGTAGCATCAACTGTAAGAACATGCCAATTCTTTTTAATTATATTGACTGTGCTTCTATTATCATTCATATATCTAGTAGTGAAAACTACATTAGTATTCCTATTATATCTATCATGATAGCTTCCAGTCCTTTGTAAATTCTTCTCCATCTTGTTAGTATCCATTTTATTCTATCAAGTAAAGCTCTATTATATCCCCTTTCCAAAAATAGACTTTCCATATAGTCCATCTGTTTATTTAACTCTATAGCATCTCTACAAATTCTCTTAAGTCTATAAAATTGACTCTTAACAATATCGGGAAAAACAAATCCAGGATGCATACTTCTGAAATGTAATAAAGCGCTTTTCCAACATGGCTTTCAATATAGACTAGTGGACAAAAAGCCTTGTACATCTTTTAAATTTACTATATCTAAAAAATCTATATTCATAGTTGAATGCAGCATAGTAAATTTCAAAACATCCGTCGTGGGTTTAGGGAGTGCTGATTTTAACTTTTGTTCTACAAAAATAGATGCTGGTTCTGTTGTCCAACCTCTTCCAGGAACTACAAGATGCATTGGTGGATCATGTCTGTCCTTGTGGATTTTCAACAGGCCATTAATAATTGGGGTCAGAGGATGTATTACCATCAAATAATCATATAAATCCTGCGTTATTACTCTGGTCATTAACGAATAATAGAGAGTATCATTCATTTTATTGATCAGCTTGTTTACCTCCCATTTAGAAATTTTCATCTATGTTTTCTTATCAGTCAGCATAATCAATTCTGTCTAGAACAACAGTGGTTCCCCCTTTATCGGCTGGTTTTATTAAGATGCTGACATTATGTGATAGTTCCTGTAAAGCATTCTTTTCATCAATATTCAGATTATAAAAGTCATTGCAACTCCTAGTGTTTCAAAGCTGAAATACTTCCATCTCACAGACTTTGGTGAATATCTCTACTGCAAGATGGGGCAGGGGGCCAAATGTGCTCGGCTTCTTCAGAATGTTAGTCAAGTCATTGCTATCATTGTTCTTACCAAACATATTTTTAAGTATTACATTCCTGCCAAAGTACTTAATGTCCATTACATACTCATTAAGTCTGGAGGGAAGTGCTGGAATAAAAGAGAGACCCTTATTTAGCACAGACATTTGTGTTCCATTCAGTGTATATTGTGAAATGCTAACTACAAGAGATTCTGTTTAATCTTTTTCCTCTGCTGTCAAGTGGAAATCTTTCTCCTTTTCCTGCTTCTGCTGATGTAACCATTTTTCTTGTGTGGTTGGTAGTGTTTCAGCAGTACAGGCATCTCCAGAAAAATGGAAAATGTAATCCAGGGTTTTTAGGTCTAGCCCCTGCAATGACATCCCCTTCATTATTGCTCCTAATTTTATCAGTTTTCTTGTCTGTGGTATTAAGTTCTAGGCTTCAATGAGAGCTCTTCAGCTCTCCTACAGAGGGGGATTTGGAAGTGAGTCACATAGAGCTGGCAGCTGCTGCCTCTCCTTCATCTCTATGATTGTTTATCAGACATTATGGTGCTTATAGCAGGTATAGCTGGGTGTCCATCTGCTCCTTGTTTAACTATTTTATTGTTAAAGTTGTCACTGCCTCCCTGTTGCTTAGGCCAGTCAAAAATATTGCCATTTTTGAAGTTCATAAAGTCCCTCACTAGGTTCTTACTTTTTTGGGTCTTGAGCTTTCTGTCATATATTGTCAAATGATGCTGCAATTCTTCAATTTTAGTTAAAAAGTGTCAGACAATGCTATATTCTCTAACTCCATTTACTTACATTCTATAAAGCGAGTGGCTTCTTCTTCAAAGGGTTGAAAAATTAAATCAAAAGTTTGATATAATTAAAACCAGTTTCTAAGTTCAGGGCTTGCCACTTGTCCAATAAATCTGGAAGTAAATTATTGTATGTGGGCATGCATCTAATCCTCAGACCTCTCAGGGTAACATTGTGATGTAGGCAAGCTTCCAAAGGGAAGCGTTGCCACTGGAGTCTCTTGTAAGCCAGAATCTCTGTCTCTTTGAAAATGTTATCCAAGTGTTATCCAAGGCTTCCATCCATGATGGTGTTGCTGGAGCTTCTGTGGTAACATCTGATAAGTTGAGTTTATGTAAGAGATTGACCTGTTTAGTCAGCATACCATGTACCTTTCTACTCATACTCACTGAAACAGGAGATTTAACTCATGGTTCCTGCTCCATTCAGTAATTCAATTCAATGTTTCCTCCCTCAGCCATGAGTGTTCCCAAACACTGAAGCCAAGTCTAAAAAACATTATAGAGCAAGATCGCAAAAAATGGGACCATACTCATGGCACATATAGTCCTCATGAGCTGTGAAACCAGCATGCCTGAATCAATGGTCAGTCGAACTGACATTTAATATTTTGCTGCAGTTAAAGAAAGAATTGAAACAATGTCTTTATTCAAAGCCACAGTGTATAAGTCATAGGTATCCATGTTCATTTACATATACTACATGAAATGTGTGTGTGTGTGTGTGTGTGTGTGTGTGTGTGTGTGTGTGTGTGTGTGTGTGTATATATATATATATATATATATATATATATATATATATATTTTTTTTTAATTTATTTATATGGGTCTACTTCAGATGACAAACCAAAAGAATGAATCCCAAAAGACTGAAAATTCAAAATGCTGAACACATTTTTAATGTAGGGGCAAGCCCCCTGTTCCTCTCATTGGGTGATTCAATGACTGCTCCCAGCTTGCAGTAATTGGCAAACTTTGTCATCCAGAGGCTTCTACATTGTATATCCCAAACAGGGATGGTCTCAGTACTGAGCCCTGTAGAGCACGAGTGGTAACTGGCCTCTTAATGGATCTGGATTCACCCACTTTAACCACGTGTCCCGTCCATATGTCCATTGGCTATCTCTCTGGTGAAACAGGGATTTATGCCCAGTTTTGTGAGTTTATTTATAATACCTGAGTGGGGAATTGTGCCAGATGCCTTGGCCAGGTCAAGGCAGGTGCTATATATTGTTTTACCCTCATCCATGGCCTTCGTGACTTTCTCAAAGAAATCCATCAGATTCAGTCGGCATGATCTGTCCTTGATAAAGCCAAATTGGGTCTGGTTCAGTGTTTGTAGGTCTTCTATGTCATTATTTATCTGGTCCATGTTTATACTTTCCATGGCCTTACATATAAGACTAGTCAAACTAATGGGTCTGTCATTTCCTGGGTTAGTAGGCGGTTCCCCTTTATGCAGAGGGATGACAGTTGCTGTCCTCCACTCTCCACTCTATCAGGACAAAGCCAGTCCAGAGGCTGTGGTTAGATAGAGATCTTAATGGGTCTGATAAGTCCTGATTTAAGCTGTTTAAGAGGCAACCTGGTATATTTTCAGGCCACACTGAAGCTGTGAATCTACCTTTAGAGAGCACAGTGGCAACCTGTTCTTTGGTGATAATTGGCAGTGGAGTGGTGAAGGTTACTTTTTGCAGGAGAACTGAGGCTGATGGGGAGGAAAAGTTTCAGCTGAATTTGTCAGCCAGTAGATTTGCTATGTCTTCTGGCTGAGTATAGATGATGGGTTCCCTATTATATGATCAAAGACGCATTCTTTCGAATGTATCTTGATCAAACTTGAAAGCACGAAATGGCAAAATACCAAAATGGCATATAAGTGAAGTATTTCCCTGGGAAAGAAATCGCTTGGCCGCCTTCATTATTTTGCCATTTTCAGCACTGTAGTACGATCTCAGAGTTGGTATATTTAAGTAGTGAGGTGTGTAATGTTTTATTTTATTTTATTTTTTTTGGAACAGCGATTTTTTTCCCTGGGAAAAAAATTGCTGTTCTAAGTGTTCAGGATTGTAAGCTTTCTCTTACATGGGGTCGATAAATCAGCATTCGCTTTTTTAAGCATTCGCTGATTTAATATAGACCCAGATGATGCCATCTACAGTTATTTCTGCACATTGTTGGGTGTTGCCCTTAAGATTGTGGACATAACTGAAAAAAGCCTTATGGTTACCCTTAACTTTGGAAGTTATTTTTACCTCAAACTCTGCTTGACTAGTACCCTGATTCACTTGTTTAGACTAATTAGGGACTTATTTCTCTGTTGTGCACATTCCATTAACACTAGGGGTCCACAGGGGTGGCTTATTTTTTCAGTTTGACCAGGGTTTATTTCAGTCTGGTACTACCATTTTTATGCAGTTGTTTATATGGTCATACAGGGCTTTTGTGTATACCTTTTCATAGGTTTCTATGCTTTTTGGATTTGAAGGAGCTTAAAAACTTGGTATGCCATTCCTTAATAGGGGGTAATTTACCTTAGAAAATTTCTTAAAATTTTGGGGATTAAGTGGGGGGACTAGTTTTATCTTTATTTCAAGGAAGACCGCTTTGTGATCTGATCTTATTAGTGAGGACATAACATGGGGGGGTGCAGCATTCTCCCATATTTGTGAGTACCAGATCTAGAATATTTGTTCCCCCTAGTGGGAGTGCAGACTAGCTGCTCAAAGGCATTTGAATTTACAAAGTCAAGAAATCTCTGGGCCTGCATGTTAGTGGTCATGTATGCCTCCCAGTTAATGGAGGGATAGATAAAATCATCCATGAGTATGGTATTGGGCTGGATGGTGAGTAATTCTAGTAACTTCAGGTGTGTTGCATGGGTTTCCTGGTTCATATTGGGGACCTGTAGATAGCAGGAATATGATAATGGATTTTTCCTATGGTTAGTTGGACGTGAAGTATCTCAAGATGTCATATTGTTTTACCAGCCTTCAGGTATGCTTATCTCTTATGTAGATAGATTAGAATGTATGAAAGGCATTATAGCCATGCACTGCTATAGTGCTTTCCATGGCTTTGAACCATGTTTCAGTAACTGCACAGATGTCAGTATTCTCCAGGATGAGAACACCTTCCAGAGAGTGCACTTTCTTGTTGAGGCTCGTAACATTGAACAGTAACACCTTTAGCTTGTCCTGAGTAGCTTTTATTATGTTGGAAGGTTTATCTGTTTGGCAATGCCTAAAAAGGCACTATAGGCGTAGGTAATGTTTTGGCCAATATGCAAAAGCCATGTGAAAGGTGACAGGTGACCATTCCTGGCAAAACAGTGTTACCTATCAACCATGCCCTCCCAGGCTGGCAAGTATCAGATCCCTTTGGAATGACACCAGTAGCGCATCCAACTGTTAAAGTCAATTGTTTTCTGCTGGTATTGTGGCATAATCCTTGAAGATGGTAGAATGCTGAAAAATGCTAGGCTCATACCTGCTTGTGAAAGGTCAATCATGTCTCTTTTTATATAGACCAAGGAGGTACATCTCAGGTCATTCACACCTGCATGAACTATGACTGAGTCGTACAGGTGCTTAGGGGTAAGTGACCTTAGTGTCTGTGTGATCTGGTGAATCCTGGTCCCTGACAGGCAACTAACTGTAGCCTTCCCCTTATCTAGTCTGGTAAGAGGGACATCAGTGTGTATCACAATGTAGTCTCCTATAACCAGAATATTGGGTTGAGGGGTGATTTGCCTTATCGACTTGGTAGTTGAGGCACAATGAGACGTGGCCTTATGTGTTGTGATGGTAATTGTCTTATTTGTGTACATGGAGAGTTTCTGAGGACTGCACTTGAGAGGCCTTTGAGGTTTGGGTAAGTTACATGTGAGCATCTCCACATATGTGGGTCTATGTGAGTGATGTGTGTGAGTTGCTGACAACCTGTCTGTTGCTTTTTGTGTCTGTATGTGAGAGTCTAGCCCCCAATGTCAATGTGTAACTACATCTTTTACATACTGTATTTGTCTGTTCGAGAATTAAGTAGTTGTCAGTGTACATAAGACAATTGCTACATTGCCTCAGGATACCCGTGTACACCAAGCTGGATGCATAGATAGCAAGAAAATGCCCATTCATGGTTGCAGGTCCTAATGTGTACTTGAAAGGAGAAGAGTGGTTGGAGGTTTTTTGTAACTGGATGAGGGAAGTGTGATCACATGGTGTATTCTGCAGCTAACTTAACCAGTGATGCTGCCCAGCACCAAATCAAATGCTTTCAGAGCAACAATAGTCCTGGGTGCTATAATAAGGCAACTAGCATAGTAAACTTTAACAGTAATGAAAGTAAACAATTATTACAGATGTTTGTGTCTGTACAAGGCACTGGCACAGCAAACAGCTATGTGCAAATGTGCTGAATTTATACCAGCAATGTACATATAGAAAACTGACCAAGCCCTCTGACCAATACAACAGCTACACTTAGAGTCCTTTTGTGTGCTTCCCAGCTCAGACAGACCATGTAAACACCTACTACCACTAGATGAATAATCCCAGTCCTCCTAATGTAAAAGAACAGTATAGGAGTGTCCAGAGTGAAATGCTATTACAAAGAAACTTACAAATATGGATACAATAGTGTACAATAAACAGCTTATAAGTGTGATTATTCAATAAAAGTACTTTGCTTTGTAGAAATGAGCCAAGAGCCACTCAATTGTAGAGCATTTGTAAAGGGACTAAAAACAAGATAAGCTGATTAATAAGCCCTCCAGCCAATAAAACTACATGCCGAAATCTCAAGTGTTTCCCCAAACTTAACAGACCAGGATACCACCCAGTGCCACTAGATGGAAAATCCACTGATCTCTTGATGTAAAAACACAGAAAAGTGCTTGCTAGTTTGTAAAAAAATACATTACTTTGTCCAACAGCTAGCTGGATAATGAATTCAGAACAACTAAATCAGTAGGACAGACAATGAGAGGCAGAATGCACTTTTTTTCAGAATAAGCACAAGGAAAAGCATATACATAATTCAAGATATCAACAGCAGTACAGAAAAGGAGAAGCTTATAAGCCTCATTTTACAGTAAGGGTGGCAGCTTAATCTCTCCAAGTTTAAAAAGCAGATCAAGAATTAGGAGGGTTGTTGTTCTTCTTTCGGCTTTTCCCGGTTGGGGGTCGCCACAGCGGAACTCCAGACGCTAATGATTGGCAGTAGATTTTTTACAGATGCCGAGGTGCCAGCTTGATGCCCAACCTTCAACAAAGGCACACCCATTCTACGCATGTCTTTCAAATGCCACTCGACCATGTGGAGGACATGCAGACTCCACACAGAAGGCACTCCAGAGACACAATGCAACACAAAACAACAAAAGTAAAATGGTACCACATACAGCAAAAATATGTATCCTACAATAACATTATTCAAATCCTTTACACAGAAAAAAAAAACAAATAGCAGAAAAATGTTAACATCATGATCAATAATTAGTTTGAAATAACAGTCCACAGCTAACTTTTACATAGAAATATATGTTAAAAAAGAATGTAGAACTTATTTGCAAAACAGAGCAGGCTATCCTGCTTTATGTGCAATCGGTTTTGCAATCATTCTGGGGGGGTACAATCCCCAAAATTTAGACAAATATTTCAACATTCTTCCATAATTTAGTCTGGATTCCTCACTGATTGAATACATTAGTATAAGCATTCAATTCAGAAGCTCATTACTCAGGTTTAGTCTTCCAGAACATTAAAATTAGTGCTGAGGCTAATGGTTGTACCTGTTTGTTTCAATAATGCAATAGCTTACAAACTCTGCTTCCTTGTTTATTTATTTATTTTTTTGTGTCCTATAGTCCAATATATTGCCTATTTCTAAGATGAATTATCTGGAAATGTAGAGAACATTGAGATAGAGCTTAATACAAATGGATTGAACAAGGGGTATTCCCATATCATCTCCAATAGATGTTTTGCTCTACCATCATCTCATTTTAAGTCTATTGAGTGAATGCTTCCATATGTAGACAATATGACATATAAAATACTACCAAGTGGGTAACTTTAAATAATATTCATCCTGTCACCATTCCATTCCACCCCAGATCTGGTATTTTGGTGCCCTGTCTGAATGTTTCATTTAGCTTTCAGCTATTGGAATATTAAAGGTGGATCTTGAGATCAATATTTAGATATGGCTTAAACTTGACATTTACTAAATTTTCCAACTTCTTATATTAACCTATCTCAGCTCTATGCCACCTACAGTCAAATGATCTTTTCTGACAAATTTTCTCTAAAAGGAAATATCTTTGAATTGCAAATATTATCAGAAGAATTACTCAAGGATATTCACAGCTGTGTATGGCTAAATAATCCTTAAACTTTCCATTTTTCTTATCTAGTATGTTTGTATATATCCCATTTGGCCCAGACAGATCAGATTATGAGGTTCCCTACCAGATGGACCATATTGAAGTTCCAGATTCTGTACAAGATTGTTAGCTTTCTCTTTGCTTTAATCACTACATGTGATCACTTTCTATGCCATTTCCAGCCCTTCTGTATCACAGAGATGGTTCTTGAAGGTCATAGGTCGCAATTGTAGGGTGTTTGCAATCAAGGGCAATTTAGATCAGAATCATACTGGAAATCAACTTGGAAATGAGTTCTGTATCATTATTAGTAACTGCCATACCACCATTAATTTTCTGAAATCAACCAGATGTGGAATTCCCAAATCACTTTTTATAAGGGCTTTTTCCTATGAAGCTGAGGAGGGTAAGACTCCCACAAGAAGTCTAACTGCAACTTTTGGAGTTTCTTCAACTTAGTTTCCTGAATTACTGACGGTAGATATTATAAAAAACAGAATTTGTAAGAGCGCCATTGTTGTAATTGCCTGAAGTTTAGCTTGAATTGTAAGTTTTAGTTTTGTCCATCCCTCTAGCAGTTTCATAATAACATTTCTAAGTTTATGTCATTTTATGTTTATTTTTTTTAATTTCCAACTTCCTCATAGTGTCACCTCTACACCTGGCCTCTCAGTTAACACCTATACATATAGAGGACTAAAACACTGCTAGGCACATTTTTTTTTATAATTTTTTTCTTTCTCCATCTTTACACTTTCTTTTATACTTAGTCTATATATCTGGGTCTATATTAGATTACCGAATGCTTAAAAAGGTGAACGGTGATTAATCAACCCTATGTAAGCGAAAGCTTACAATTTCGAACTGTCAGAACAGTGATTTATTTACTAGGGAAAAACAATTGCTGTTCCAACAAAAAAAAAAACACTTTAAACATTACATTAAGTGGGGGGCTTTGCCCCCCACACCCCCCTACTTAAATATACCAACTCCGAGACCACACTACAGTGCTGGAAACGGCAAAGTAATGAAGCAGCCAAACAAATTCTTTCCCAGGGAAAGATTTTGCTTAAAAGCCACTTCAATATTTTGCCGTTTCAGGTTTTTGCATTCAACCAAGACGCATTCGAAAGACTGCATCTTCGGTCTTCAAATAGGGAACCATATATCTTACCATGCAGTTCTGTTGTTTTACCTGCTACTATCAACCTATGTCAAACTTGTACACAATCTAACTGTATAAAATTGTAAAACATGCAATTTTCAAGATGCAACTCTCACATTTGTATCTTTTTCTGGAATTCTTTTTACGCGTGTATTGGCTCATTCTAACTAAAAAAATCATAAAATATGTTTTTTTTATTCTATGTATCTAATTTTAATTTTCATGCTTGTGTACTCTCTATGTAAATATGCTTGCTGCTGTTATTCTCCTTATAAATACTTGCAATTGATTTGTGGAGCTTTTCTCCCAGGCCTCTGTTGAAAATGGACATATATCCAGTCAGACTCTCCCGGTCAATAAATGTAAAATAAATAAAATAAATAAATAAATGTATGTTCATGCCAATAATTTTATTAATACTTTTATATGTCCTAATTGATGGCAAATGCATTTATATACTTCTGGAAATAGGAACAGCGTCTTGTCTGAGACAAACTCAAAAAACAAACTTCATAATGGGGACAAGTTATGCTTTTTCTCTCGATCTAAATAAGGACTAAAAATGTCTCTATTTAATAAAGATGTGCAATATCTGAGAAGCACTGAATTATCATAGAGAGGGAAAGGAGCAGTTTCAGATTTTCTTACCAGCAATATCCCAGTCATCTGCAAAAGACATGGTCATTATCAGATCTTAGTAATGTACAAGTATATCCCATTCACAAATTCACAACACATCTAATCAGGGAGGACAGAGTAAAGAGGAAAGTGTGCCTCAAGAGACAAGAAAACACAAGAAATGTCTGTTAATTAAGACCTGCTGATTTTCCCCTGGACAAAAGCTTTAACATTTTAATAAAGCTCCACAAATGCCAAACATTTCAAATGCCCTCTACAGAAATGGCCATTACACAGAATAACATTAGAAATACAAAAATATTACAGCCATATTATGGATCAGGTCCTCCCATCCTACCACTTACAAAACACTTCTGCTTTGGAGAAGAAAGGTAAGGAACCAGCCTTTTCATTTTCCATATATTTTACTTTCCAGGGTTAATAATAATGTTGGTCTATAACTATTAAACTCACAAGATCCTCTCCCAATTTCACTATCAATTCAAACTTAATAAGCCTATACAAAAAGCATGAGAAGGTACCGTGTCACTTCACTACCTGAAATAACTCAAGCAAGACCAGTGCTAATTCTTGTGTTTTTTTTTTTTTCATAAAAAGCTGGAGTAATGCTGTACAGCCCTGGAGGTCTTCCTGCATTTATCACTTCAGTTGCCTTAAAAACTTCTTGTAGTCTACTGAGTCTGGTTAATCTTCCTTGTCCTTCTCCATAACTTTTGATACTTTAAAATCTCATAATTCTTTTGTCTTCAAGTCTCAGACATCCTCTCTGAAAAGTAGATTTCCTTGAATTCTTTCATAATGATTATATTAATCTCTACTGAATGTAAAGTAGTTTTACTCAAGTTGCCTTTTAATGATACATCTTTTTGCTTCATTTATTTAAAGCCTTCTTTTCACAAATTTAGATGAAAAGCACTCCTTGGCCTAAGAAAAGAATTTCACTCTTTCCAACTTTTCCTTGAATCTCACTGAACTGGATAACTCTGCCTTATTGTTTTTGTTTTATTCGATGTTCTAATCGTAACTGATTATGATACCCCTTGTGTATAGGATTTTTTTACAGATTATGAATTTCTTTTTCCATTTTATAAATTTGATCTGCTCTTCTCCTGATTTTCTGAGCATTAATTCTTTTACTCTGTCTCCTCACCTCTATTTTAAACTTTTCCCAGTTTGCAGTCATAGGGTCCACTAACCATAACATCCCTTCTGAATAACCATGAATCATTTATATCAGAATCAGTATTTTAATTTCTAAGACTCTCTTGCTCATAAGTGGAGCATATGGTCTAATTCTATTGCCCCTATAGGATGGTCTTAAGCCAATTGTTTTATACAGAATTACTTGGAAATTACATAGGCTGTTGTCATTTTAGTTAAATATGTCAAACTGTCCAACTATCAAATACAATTCCCAGATAAAATGCTAAAGAACAGTGTTCACTTTAGTAAACTTTATCCTCTTCACTGGTCTTCTATCTACAACAGATTCCCAGACAATCTAAAAAAGCCACACATCTCTACAGGGCATCATTACATTCAATATTTATCAAGAATTGCAAAGTACTAAACACTGCTGTGTCATCCTCCATAGGTCCTTAGTAGTGGTTCTAATCATTAATCTCTAAAAGCAAGGTAACCACTAATCACTATAACCAAATCATCTAATACTACAGATGACTATATTCAAATACTATAGCTAAACTATGGAACCACATACCGCTTCCACTGAAGCCCATTCAAAATGTAACCTCATTTAAAACACAGCTAAAATGTTGTCTATTAAACCGATGGATCTGCTCTTACATTTCTCCAGGATGACTGCAACTGTAATCTTCAGCTTGATGTATAGTCAAACCATTTCACCTCACTCAGTATCTTATACTACACAAACAGGCTTTTCCTTACATGTGCCCAAAACTCCATAATCTGTTCTGTCTGACATTTACTCTGCAATTTGAGCTGCTTTGGCTTCTGCTCTGATATCCTTATTTCTTTGTGCCCCACAATATACATCCTACCACCTGTCTCAGGTATGTCATCTCCATCACCTCTAGTTTACTCAGCTGCTTTGGCTTTACAGCCCATGTATTGCACTACTGTTTTTACACCTTATTTTTCAGCTTCTTGGACATACTTTTCTCATACACTAACACTGACACTCCATGCCAGTTGGCTGCAGCCCCTCTGATTCTAGCTTGGTCCTCCTCATTCAAACTTCCTTTCTCCTCTATCACTACTCCCAGATACCCATTCCACTATTTTCCTTTCTATCTCAATTGTCAGCGTCATCTGATTTCCTCCTTTTGCTGCCATTACAGTGGTCCTATCTGTACTCAGTTTCATCCCATAAGCCTTCAGTTTTGCATTCTATTCCCCATACCCTTTGCTGAAGTTCTTGCTTAGAGTCTGTCTATATTGTCATATTGTCTGCATAAAGCAACTCTGTTGATCTTTCCCGTCCAACCTGTTTGCTGATGTAGTCCATCACCAGTATGAATAGCAGTAGGTCACGCACTCCCACTGGGAACCTCTCTGTGAGAACAAACACTGCTTGTATTTGAGTAACTGGGTCCTTGTACATAGCCTGCACTAATTCTATCAATGTTTCTAGGACTTTGAGGCATGGCAGGACTGTCCAAATTAGCTTTTGTGGAACCTTGTCATATGCTTTCTCTGGGTTTTGGAATGCCTAGTTTGTCTATTTCCTCATCTCTTGCTTCAAGTATCTGTCTCACTATAAACATTGGGTCATTTTTGCTGCATTCTGATCTGAATCCAATCTCCCGCTTTTTCATGCACTTCTTTTTTGATTACTTCCTTGACTTCTGCATTCCACCACCAGCTTTTCTTCTGTACCTTATTTCCATACCTGGGTTGGCCACATACCTATTTCGCAGTCCTCACATATGCTGTTTTGAGGTGCTGCCATTCTTCATAAATTCCATCTATTTTCTCTTCTTTCTAAGGTGCTATAGCCCCGAGTAATTCCTTGAACACCTGTGATTTTTTGCCAGTCAACTTCCAGGACTTCAGCCTATCTCTGCTGACCTTAGTGCCTTCTCTGACCACTGCTTGCAGCTGATTGTGACCACCAGTGGTCTGTGCTGTGGGCTGACTGTTTCACTATGGATGACTTTGCATTTGCTGATTTTACCCCAGTGCCTTTTCCTTACTTGGAGGAAGTCTGCCTGACTTGCATGTTGAGAACTCTTGAATGTGATCTTATGACTGTCTGTCTTAGTGAGCCATGTGTTGGCCACCATCAAGCTGCTTGTTAGCCAGAAATCTAGAATGGCATCTTCTTCTTTATTACTGTTGCCCCACTCATGTGGACCAAGACAGTTCTCATATTCTGTTCTGTCTGTCCCGATATGTGCATTCAGGTCACCCATTATCAACACCAATTCATGTCACCCTCTTGATCTGTAAGTTCCTGCAACTGTTGTCTGATTGCACTCTTTACCTCAGTGTAATAACCCTGCTGTGGGACATAGGCTGAGGTTATGAATACTGCCCTATCCTTACACTGAAGTCTGTTTGCCATGAGTCTATCACAAATTCTGATGACATCTCTCACTGTCTTCTGAAGCCTGTCCTTCACCTCAGCTCTCACACTATTTCTAGTTTGTCCTCTTCATGGGTAGTAGACTCTGGATTCCAAGATAGATGTCTTTGCTACACTTCCCTTAAATCTTGTCACCTGGATACATAGTATGTCCAACCTCCCCCTTATCATCATCATTACGTCATCCACCTTCAAGCTGCATCCTGTCAGTGAACCTACATTAAGTGTAGCAATTCTTAGTTCATGTTTGGCAGGTTGGTTGGTTTTATGTGCAGCCTTCACTCAGCTGAGCTATCCCAGGTAACTCAAGCTGTGATACTGGACACCAGACAGCCAGTAGTGTATTGACAAAGGTTGCTGGGCTTTATGGCTGTCACACACTGACCTATAGGGGCACATTCATCCCTTCCACCATTACCATGGATTCCTGATGTAGGTTGGAGTAGGTCGGGTTCTCAATTCACTAACCTCTAGCGAATGCCAGCATTAATTAACATGTCTGAATCACCTAGAGCTAATTTTTACACTGTTGGGTGGCTAGCCCTGACACAACATGCAGTCTGTGATCTATGTGCTCCTATCTTGTGGATTCTGTACACCACAGTTAATGCCCAAAGTGGTTGGTCTATACAACTTTCCCACTTATAAGGCACCAGCTAAAGTCTGTGCTGCTGCCCACAGCTCCATTCTTGGGTGAGTTTGAGGTGGAAACACTTAGCATGTTTTGGGAAGTGGGAGGAACCCCACAAAAAACAAGTTAGAACATGCAAACTCCATACAGGAACTGGTCAGAGATTAGGATCAAACGTGCATTGTATATAGGAGGTGAAGACCTTAACCATTAAACCAAGTGGCTTTAAGGGCTATGACATCCAGCAAAGCCCCAAGACCAGTGAGATAACCATAGAGGTATACAATGCATTGTCCCCTACCACTGCTGACATGTTTGTACGAGTTTCTAATGATGCCAGTAATGCTGAGACATTTTTTCATTTTCTCCTTTTCTCCCTCTAGGTTTCAGGCTATGATAATGGTATTTCCCACCTCAAATAATGAACTCCACTCTCATTTCCATATTATGTTAATGATACTACTTCCACTGTCATGCTCAATGAGCTAAACCTATTTGCCAGTCTCTCACTGGCATAATGGTGGAACACAACGCAACAGGGAAACCTATTCCATAAGGCATGCAACAAAGTCTACCTTGTTACATAGATTTTCTGTGCTGTGCTGCATTGTGCTGTCATGCAAGAGAACAGAGTGAATCAGCTGTTTTACTACTAAAAGCTAATGCACTGAACAGATCAGATCAGGGATGAGTTAGACATGAGTGCATGGTACACAACTGTAGGTTATGTGCTTCCCTGTAAAATTCATAAGTTTAGGGAGTGGTGGTTTGTACGCTGCTGCTCTAGGACTGTGATCCATGACTACGAATCATGATCTTGAATGACATTCATATTAACAACAGTGTGCAAAGTGCTACCAAGACTCTGTGAACTGTTTTCTCTGTACCATTTCTATGAACACCAAGGGATGTTTGCCCCAACTTTGTTGTGTGTAGTCAAATACGATCCCTTAATATTCACCTAAAGTTGGTTAAGATAAATAGGGATGTTATTTCATAAGTTTGGGGGGGTGTACAGTTGTATAAGTAAAGTCAGTTTGTTTGCATTCGTCAGTTGTATAAGTAAACCAACCCCTTCTTTGTAAGATGGGTTGCCAATTGGGTAACAAACCAGGCACACACTATCAAAGTGGGTGACTCCACATCAACCAGCAGATCTTTCACCAGTGGGGTACCACAGGGATCAGCACTGGCTCCCCTTCTGTTTGGTATATACTTCTCAGAAGTTCAGGTCTGAAGTAAGAGGTTGTGGCTGACCACGTTTGCAGATGACTGCAAACTGGGTGCAATTACTGAATCCCCAATTGATGTCAGTATTCTCCAGGATCATCTTACGCAGACCAATGACTGGTGTCTTAGTCACAGTCTGAAACTGAATGCAAAGAAGTGCATCATCATTGCCTTTGGCACAATGTCCCTTCACACTATCAAATAAACAACAATACCCTAACTACCCGCGAAGTGGTAAGGGACTTGGGATCACAAGTTGACTGTGACCTTAACTTCGACCACCATGTGTCTGCTGTAGTAAGGAAGGCTTTCTATGTAGCACTCTTGATTAGTAAAGGCATTGCCTCGAGAGCAAAATAGATTATAACCCCTTTATACTTGTCACTAATCCAGCCCATAACTGAGTATAACTCCCCATTTGGCATGAAATGTACAAAGCACCTGCAGCAATTAGAGAAACCTCAGAAGATCAAGGGACTCCAGCATGTGCCTTACACAAACAGACTGAAGTCCCTGTCACTATACTCTGTATCATATAGACTTCTCAGGAGAGATTTATGCCTGGCCTACAGAGCAGTCTCAGACGCAAACCTAATGAACTTGCTGCATACCCGTAAATCAAACGGGACTGGGGCTACCCATTCTAGGGACCTAAATACGGCCTGCAAATTAAATAGAACATGCTGGAGGGACAGATTTATCTTCCAGCGACTGCTTCATCTTTGAATAGGCTACTAATTCATGTGAAATAGAGCACCTCTATGACACTGTTCAAGAGGAACCTGGATGAGTGGATGGGGCACCATAAATTCTTACCAGGGATGGCGCCCACAACCCTCCTGGACATAGGCAGTCATTACTAAATGCAGTCTTGTGTATTGACTAACATTTCTATGGTATTACATTGGGATGAAATGGCTAGGCTTGAAATGACCTCCAGGTTGATAACCTAGTCATCTCCTATGATCCTCACCACAATAGTAGGTGTTCGAATGATCACTACCGCAATAGCCTTAATTACATGGGTTATACCCTTCCAAGGGTATAACATCTGACCCTCTTCCAAAGCTTCAGGGCACTTTACACACACCCATACTGTCAGGTAGCTCAACCTGAGATGAGTAATACAAGATTGGTTGCAAAGCCCTTTAGAGCTTTCCCACAAACAGAGAGAGGGAGGCTGAGTCCTGAAAGGAAATGCCAGGAACAACAAAATGCAGATGTCTAAACCCTGGGATAAAAAACACCAAGAAAACAAGAGAGTTGAAGGAGGGAGCGGCCACTGCTGTGATCTTTTGAACAAGTATTGTTATGGTAAGTTTACTTACACAACTGTACTATGTTGTCATATTGATGACTGCTACAGTAGCCTTAGCTATATGAGTAAATTACCCTAGTTTACTACATTTGGGAGAGGGGGGAAGAAAAAGAGTCTAGAAGCCCCTGGAAAGTGGTCCTAGCAAAGCCTAATCTGGACATAGAGAAGGAATCAAACTTATATTGTTTTGTAAAAGTATGAACAGAGGACCAAGTAGCAGCACTATAATACATCTAGAATCCATCTCTTTCCAAAAAGCCATAGATGAAGCCAAGGACCTGGTAGAGAGGACCTTGATCTTGCCTAGAATAGTTTTGTTATAGTGAGTATAGCAAAAGAAAATAGCCTTAGACAATCATTTGGAAGCAGTCTGTTTTGACACAAGCTGTCCCTTCTTCTCACCTTCAGAAGAAATAAACAATTGATCCAAAGATCTGAAAGATTTTGTTCTGTCAAGATAGTATCTGAACTGTCTGTCAGAGTGTCCTTTCTCCCTCATTTCTAGGTTCAGGAAAGAAAATGGGGAGATGGATAGTTTGACTTAAAGTTATACCAGATACCACCTCAGGCATGAAAGAAGGATTAGTCCTCAAAGGAACCCTGTCCGTATGATAAATGAGACTTGTTTCACTTACCATAAGAATTTATAATTTAGATACTCTTCTTAGAGAGGTCAAAGCAATCATTAAAACTGCTTTCCATGTTAAGATCCTCAGGCTGTCTAGGTTAGCTGGTTCAAAAGCAAGTGTTAGCTTCTGTAACACAAAATTAAGATCCCAAGGAGGGGGGCATGAGTTTAACTGGAGGTCTATTGGGCAAAATTCCTTTCAAAAACATTTTGACCTGACAGTGCTTTGAAAGAGGAGGATCTATGGGCAGAAACGCTGAAATGGCCAGCAAATGAGCCTTGACTGAAAAATAAGATAGGCCATAAGATAGTAACTCTCACAGATATTGTAAAACCAGGGCACAATTAGCCATGAGAGAGTGCTGGTTATGTTGTTGGCACAAATTAGAAATGCTTTTCCATTTGCTAATAAATGATTTTCTAATATCAGAATTTCTGGCTTCCATTAGTACACAGTAAATCAGTAAACAGATGCATAAAAGAAATTAACCATATCATCCAGGCAGTCAACTGAAGTTGATTGATATTCAGGTGTATTAAACACCACTGCTCCTCTGTGAGTGGATCCAGTCTGTGAAGAAGCTTGTAGTAATTGCCCCTGGCCATTTCCAAAAGAAGGCAGAACCATAGTTGCCTAGTCCAGAAGGTAGTGACCACAATGATCTTGGGGGAATCCTTCTGAATCTTCATAAGTACCCTGGATATTAGTGGAAAGGGTGGACAAGCATACAGGAACATTCCTGTCCAAGGAAAAGAAAATGCAACTGTCTTCCAAACCTTGTTGTATGGAGTCCTGGAACAGAATCTTGCTAGTTGATTGTTCAGAGAGAATGCAAAAAAAATCTACTTGAGGAACTCTCTGTAGATGGATCAAATCTTAAAGACCCCCTGATCTAATTTCCATTTGCAAAGGTCTGCCCTAGTCCTGCTCAGCCTGTCTGCCACACAGTTTTGCTACGATATAATGTAGAATGCCTGTAGAGTGAGAATGTGCTGTGATGCTATATCCCAAGCTAACATGGTTAGTCTGCAAAGGGGATTGACCTGGTTCCCCCCATGAGTTGATGTACTACATGACTATGGTATTGTCTGAAACAACTTGGAGGTCCTGGGAACTAAAAATGATTCAGAGAGATGAGTGCCTTGATCATGGCAAGCACCTCTTAGATATTTAAGTGCTTGCATCTGTCCATTTTGTCCCATATACCCTGCACTTTAATTCCTCCTGAAAGTACTTATCAAGCAAAGTCCCAGGCATCTGTGGTGACTGACTGCTTTGGAACAGGGAAAGAGAAGTGGAGACCTGGATTTAAGGATATCTAGTGACTCCACCAAATGATTTCTCTTCTGACAAACCCCAGCACTGGAATTTGAAAAGAGAAAGCTTATTAGTGCTGGGATAAGAGAAACTTCAGATACCACTGTATATTTCTCATGTGGAGTCTTGCTAGGGATATTATGAAAATTATAGAAGCCAAGAGACCTAAAATCCTGAAGTATTCCATCCCAGTGAATGAGGTTTGAGTGGAAAACCTTAGATACAGATCTAGATATAGTTCTTTTTTCCTGTGGAAGAAAAGCTCTTTGATCTGATCTGTCTAGTTGACATACCAGGAAGACAATCCTGTGTGAAGGAGTCAAGAAAGAATTTTAAATGTTGTCTTGGAATTCCAGCTTGTGTAAGAGATCTCACACCCAAGAGAGAGATTCCTGATGCTTTGAAAAAGAATCTGCAAAGATAAGCAAGTTATCTAAATATGGAAAGATGTGGACGCCATGTAGCCTGCAATGTGCTATAACTGGAGCTAGACAGTTCATGAACACTCTTGGTGTAGTGGATAGTCCAAAGGGTAAGGCAGAGAACTGATAACATGATCCAGACACACAAAATCTTAGGAAACATCTGAAGTCTGAATGAATTTGGAGGTTCCTATTGAATTTTCAACAGCTTAGGTTGTCGAATGCTTAATCATCGACACCTAAGCGTCGAAAGCTTACAATAGCAAATGGCCACATCATTGAATTCTTTCTTTGGGAAAGAATTTGCATGGCCATTATTGGGGATTTGCCCTTTCCCCAATGTAGAGCGATCTTGGAGTTGGTATATTTAGTTAGGGGGGTGTGGGAGGTGCAGCCCTCCACTATGTTTGGGTGTGTTTGTTTATTTTGTTTACGGACAGCCACCTGAATTCTTCCCCGAGGAAAGAATTTGATGATGCGACTGTTCGCTATTTCTTCGCTTTTGATGCTTAGGTGTCGATGCTTTAGGATTCAACAACCTAAGCTGTCAGTGTTATGATATACATGCGAATTTGGAAGTGATGATAAGCATCTTTTAAGTCTACTGTTACCAGGAAACTTGAAAGGGGAAGAAGAGGTGAAAGGTTTTGAAGTGACATACTTCTGAATTTGGGTACTATCACAAACATGTTTAGGAAAGAAAGAAATAAAGATCTAAAACTAATATGAAAACATTTTCTTTCTTTAGCACTAAGAACATCCTTGAATAAGAAAAAAATCCCACCTGGGAAGGAGGAACTGATTCTATCACTCCTTGGGACAGCGTATAATAAAGAATTGGTGAAAAGAAGAGTCTGATCTGGAGGAGAAGGAATGACTAGCTGGAAAGGAAGAATTTCCACCCACTGCCATCTGCAACCTTGATGAATGATTTTCAAAACACATTTGTCTGAAACTAGCTGTTTCCAAAGAAAAAAATGGAGGCTTTGACTTTCTGGAAGATAAAAGGGCCCAGGATGGGAGTGGATCACAAGGTCTCTTGAAAAGGCAATCAGACTTGTTGAACTGTCCTTGGTTTTGGGAGATTGATGGCTTCCTTTTGAAACTCCCTTGCCATGCCTTTTTAAAAGTCTCTTTACTTATATTTTACTGAGGCTGTTTATTCTGTTTATTGGCAAAACTGGATGAGAAGCTAGAGAATCCATTTGAGAAGATGGGAAAGGAGAGCTGAAAATCTCAGAGATTTCCTGTATCAGGTTGCCCCTTTCATCACACTTTTTGATCATCTCTGCAGCAGACAGGCCAAAAAATAAATCTATATTTAAAGGGGAATTTACAATCTCTTTTTAACATTATCTTGGAGGTTCTGAGAATGCAGTCATGCAAACCTCTTTAAAACAGTAGCAGTGGTCATAGCCCTGAAAGAAGTATGAACAAAGTCATGCACACACTGCAACAGGAGAAACTAAATGATTTCAAGTCATGCACACACTGCAACAGGAGAAACTAAACAATTTCAAGTCATGCACACACTGCAACAGGAGAAACTAAATGATTTCAAGTCATGCACAAACTGCAACAGGAGAAACTAAATGATTTCAAGTCATGCACACACTGCAACAGGAGAAACTAAATGATTTCAAGTCATGCACACACTGCAACAGGAGAAACTAAATGATTTCAAGTCATGCACACACTGCTACAGGAGAAACTAAACAATTTCAAGTCATGCACACACTGCAACAGGAGAAACTAAACAATTTCAAGTCATGCACACACTGCAACAGGAGAAACTAAATGATTTCAAGTCATGCACACACTGCAACAGGAGAAACTAAATTTCAAGTCATGCACACACTGCAACAGGAGAAACTAAATGATTTCAAGTCATGCACACACTGCAACAGGAGAAACTAAATGATTTCAAGTCATGCACACACTGCAACAGGAGAAACTAAATGATTTCAAGTCATGCACACACTGCAACAGGAGAAACTAAATGATTTCAAGTCATGCACACACTGCTACAGGAGAAACTAAACAATTTCAAGTCATGCACACACTGCGACAGGAGAAACTAAACGATTTCAAGTCATGCACACACTGCAACAGGAGAAACTAAATGATTTCAAGTCATGCACACACTGCAACAGGAGAAACTAAATAATTTCAAGTCATGCACACACTGCAACAGGAGAAACTAAATGATTTCAAGTCATGCACACACTGCAACAGGAGAAACTAAATGATTTAAATGAGATTTTTTTCTCACAAGAAGAAACTGAAGATGATACATTCCTCACACTTCCACAATTAATCAGAACAAACTTTAATATATGAGTCTGACAATTTAAAATCTGAAAATCAAATTTGCAGAAGTATTCACTTCTTCCCATACCTAGCAATAATTTTCCCATCCTTATCAGGAAGGGTAGGATTGGAATTAACTAAGTGTTTGGCAGCAGTGGGATCAACTAAAGCTATAGCTGCTGGGTCAGGTTTGGGAATGGTGTATAAAAACTTAAAAAAAAAATGTGGAATTTTATACATCTTATCTGCCTTTTTGGGGACAGCTGGCTGACTCATCAGGAAATTTGCAGGCAGTAACATACACATACTCCAAGGCAGACTGAACAGGAAGAATGGTCGTAGGTTCTAGAAATTCATTCATAGCATTTTCTGAAGGTCTGAGAAACCCCAATATTCTTCCACTGAAAACACTGGCACATTCTAGCAATAGTTACAGAGAAAGAGAACCCTCCACAAGGAGAATCAGAAAATGAGCTCTCCTCTGACTATAAATATGAAATCTGATGAGGAAACCCTGAATCTGTCCCTTCATCTTCCTGTTCAGATTCGGAATCTTGAATCTCGTTTGGAAAAGAGAATCCTTCTTTCTTTTACTAGAAACTACTTTACCAGAAGGGTCAATATCCTGAATTAAACCCTGAGCCAGATCCAGTAAACTACCCCTATCTAAGGAAATTTGAGGAGGAGCAGACACATGGTTAGTTTTCTGTTTTCTTCTGACAGGAAAAACAGGGTCATCTGTGCTACTAATGGCAGCAGCAGCTTCCCCAGGGATGGACACACCATTCTGACACAACAGAGAAGCCTTATCTGTCCCTTCTCCCATGACCGACAAGAGTGGCCCTCCCTTGTCCACTGAGGAGTCCCCAAAAAAACACAGAGGGCATGGCTAACCTCTGATCCCGAGTGACTGTAGGTACTACACCAGAGGGATCTTGGGTAAAAATGAGTGGTCTAAGGTACAACAAATGGCCACATTAGATTCTCTCACCTGCAGCTTGAGGCAAATTGTTAACCTGTTGTGGTGGCAAAGGCTGTTTGCTTATCTTTTTCTTTTTGCAGTTGGAGGAAGGACCAACCATGGGACCAGTAGTCTTTTCCATGATCAAACTGAAAATGGTGCCTCTTTCCCAGAGAAGGCAAGTAGCAAATGCCAGTTAAAACTACAAATCTTTACAAGTCACTTTTCACAAAAGACACCATAAAGGAACAGCACTATGTCAAGGGTGAATCTTCAACAGCCTTAGAGGAGCATACACATGGGTGGGAGTAAAGCTCTATAGGGCCTAGCATCTATGCTTATTTTTTAGTCAGTTCAACTCAAATTGCCTGTCAGTCGGGTGCATAGAAATTGCCTTGAAGCTTTTGAAGCTGACCGGCTGTTATATCCTTGGCAGGATATAACTCATAAAGCTAAGGTTGCTGCAGTAGTAACCAATATGTCCAGGAGGCTGGGGTTTGGTAGACTAGAGCTTTTTTCATGCATTCAGTATAGTGTCTTTTAATGCTGATTATGAATCTTCTGCTTCTATGATTAATTTATAGTACACAGCAGCTCTGGATGCCTCCACTGTGGGCATTATTAGATGGGTACTGGGTCCCAAAGCACACTTGGAAAGTAAAATATTGTTACTAAGCATCATACACTGAATAAAAGTGAAGTAAACCTAACAGGTTTCTCAAGTTCTAGAAAATGTCATTATGTCATTGAAGTGTGGTCTGAGGGTGCAAAATCAGCATCTGCTATAGTTCTGGCAGAGATCCTATGCTCAACCTCCCTGTTGTTATTAGGCTGGCAAGGGAAGTTAGGGTCCTTGAGATGACCCATAAATTTAAGAAGTTATTAGGCAGCACCCTCACTGAAATTGGAAATAACTATGTTTTGAAAGCATCTTGAAGTATTAAGAAGGGAGAACCTGTGAACCACACTTAGGTTTTATGCTAGACACTTTGGTCTGCAAACCACAACAAATCATTTGTTTGAGAAACAGCTCAACATAGCTCAGCTCTAGTTCAATAAGAACAAGTTGTTAGCAATTCAAGTTTCATATGTTTCTAGTTATAGTTTGACTTTAGGTTCATAGGCTTGGCAACCAAGCTCAGAGTCTATTGACTATTTAGGAGTTTGATGCCCAAGATGCCATGTTAGAACTTACCGATACCCATGTAGTCATTTGGTTCCTTCTTGAGAGTATACACTGATTGGCTGAGATCAACTGAGAGTGGGAGTTTATTCTTTAGGTGAGGTAGTCTTTGAGAATTTTTCACATAACGAGGCATAGCTGTTATTACGTTTTATTGAGACTGAATGTCATATTTTACTTAGGTCATGGGGGGCATTCTAAGCAAAGGGTCTCAAATAACAAGGGATCACGTAATTCTTTGTACATCAGGCACATCTCCTCTGTGAAGGTAACAAAATATAGAGAAAACAGATATCTGCTGTACTCTTTGGCCATATGGCAGAATGTGAAGCTCCTTGATTCTGTTTGTGAGGAATATTTGTCCCTTCTCCAACCACACCAGATGGCATGGAAATACATTACAGAACTGTCTGATAAGAGCTGCTTACAGTGGGAGAGGTATTACACTGGCATGGTTGTAAACCTCAAAAAAGGATCAGGAAGGCCATTCCATATGCTCTGCAGATGGTAGCAGCAACATGGGCATCTGATGACAGATTTTCAATAATAAACATACCAACGCATTTTACTGTTTTGTCAGTATTTATTTATTGCCATCGATAGGTACACAAAGCTAACTTTTTTTTTGCCAAATGCCCAAATGCTGATTTTTTTTGCCCTTCTGCTATTAATTCAACAGACCCAAAGGTTACATTTAAAAGACTACTCAAAGAACACCTAAAACTCACATGGATGTGTTTATGCTCACCCCCAGGTTAACCTCCCCAATCATATCCATCCCCTTCTCTAATCTCCTGGTCTCTGTTTTAGAACGATACCGCTTAGAGGAACTGCAGCTTTTTTTAATTTCCAGCTTCCTCACAGTGTTACCTCTACACCTGGCTTCTCAGTTAGTACCTATACATATAAGGGACTAAAACACTGCTAGCACATTTTTTTTTATAATTTTTTCTTTCTCTATCTTTACACTTGCTTTTATACTTAGTCTATATATCTTACCAATCAACTCTGTTGTTTTTCCTACTTCAGCCTGACTACGTCAAACTTGTACACAATCTAACTGTATAAAATTGTGAAAGATTTTTTTTTATCCTATGTATCTAATTTTAATTTTCATGCTGATGTACTCTCTATGTAAATATAAGTGCTGGTGTTATACTCCTTATAATTGTTTGTAATTAATTTGTGGAGCTTTTCTCCCTGGGCATCTGCTGAAAATGGACATATATCCAGTCGGACTCTCCCTGTCAACAAATGTAAAATAAAATAAATAATAAATAAATAAATTAAAAAAATCAAATGCAAGGTAAAGTTTACTACAGTGTAGACTTTTCATTTATTTATTTATGTATGCATTTATGTATGTAAGTATGTAGTAAAGATGGGTCTGTAGATTGTACTGACAACTGTAGTTGTCAACATTCATGGGATAGGTTCATTAACAATGTACTATGAAGGGTGAAAAAGAAAATGCATAAAAAAACACTAAGAAGTAAAAATATAACTGTTTTACTTAGTGTAGCATTAATCAGCAGTCCTCTTTACTGCAGAGTCTGCATGTTGTTTCCTTTTATTCTATGGGTTATGACTGAAAAAGGAAATGAATCATCCTGTTTCATTCTAAGCACATCTCTTTGGAATCATTCAGGACACAAAACAAAGTAAAAAGTATGCTCTTGAACTCTACTGCCAATTAAATTGTAGTTTCTGTTCCAGTGTACAATAGTGTGTACACACAAAGCTGGCTTTTTGACAGCAAATTACACACTTAAAAGTAGAGTGTGTCTGATAGCCTTTGGAATGTGAAAGCAGAGAGTTTATCATACCATCACCCAGAACTTAATAGATACACAGGAGTTTTCATTTCCCTTTTCTGTTGCCAACACATGGGATAAAAGCCATTTTTTCCAAAGCGCTTTACTAAGTGCCTCCTTCTGGGAAAGGCTGCACAAAGCAAAACAGAACATGCTTGGAGTTTAAAACCTTGATTTGCCATCACCCGAGATAAATGGGGAGCATGCCCTATCCCTCTAAGGTGCCAATGCATTCATTATTAACGGATTCCTGATCAGGTGTTTTAGTAATCCTGTCCATACATCATTAGATTGTTTTCTCTTCGCTTCTTTTTGTTCTTCCTGTTTGTTCAGCTTTTCATGATTGCTTGAGTAAATCCCATTTATCTTGAAGAAAAGGTGCACAGCAAACACAGAAGACGTTTGTTAATGGGTTACCACACAACAATAGCCAACTAAGAGTCTTGGAACCACAGATCTCTCTTTACACCACATTCCAGCACAACCCCTCCCCCCAGTTGAGTTAGAAGGAAAAAAGATTAAACTTGGCAACAGCTGGTTGGAATTAGAAGTTAAGCACTTTCTTGTTTTCATGTGAATGGCAGAAAAGGTTGGACAGAGGGTATTCTATGCAGAAAAACACCAAGGGGACGGACAGAATTTCGGGAAATCCTGGACTCTAGATGCAGTCATTGCAAAGTGCAAGATATTTAGCACTGGTCATTATGTCATGCACAGATATGAAATACTGAAACCATGCAGCAGGAGTTCACAGATTTTGATCTAACATCACTGAAATGAAAAGTGATATAACAATACCACTGCATTTTGTAATCTGCCTAGTACTTTCCCCACTTGTACATGACACCTTCTCAACACAACTGAATGAAGTCTCTATGCTCTTTCCAGCTTGCCTTCTCACCTTTGTGTCTGCAAATTGCATCCGTTTGGCTGTCTGCACGCTGCACATCTTTTTTATGTAGGCACTTCTTATTCTCCACAATATGACTTCTAACCAGTTCAGTGCATATTTACCATATGGTCAGTCTCCTCTTTAACATATATGTGCAAACGATGATATTACATTTTATAGAGTGACAGAAGACATGTATCAGACACACATCTTGGCATAGTATATTTAGCTTCTGATGATTTTAAAGCACTTTCAGCTATCACTATATTTTGCATATCATAAAGAACAGGTGCTGCATCACTTTTAGCACTTTCACTGTTCAGGTTCTACAAAGTCCATTAACTTCAGGTTCTATAAAGTCCCTTAACTTCTTCAGCAGGAATAAATCCAGGATTTGATATATGTTTTGTTTTGATTTTTTTTTTTCCTTTAGAGTTTTGTATACTTGGCCTGTAGTCATTCCTTAAACACAGTGCTATTGCTAATACTGTGTTTTCTTGGTTAGCTATAGTAAGACCAATTGCATATATTACTCCTGCTCCTTTTAGAATAGTTTTAATTTCTATTTCTATATGTAATAATTAGATGCATGTCCTCTCAATATATGTTTAAAGTTTGTCTCTTTTTCTTATATGATTGCATATGTACTCCTTGATTTTGTCAGTGATACTTTATGTGACCTTATGAAATAATGCCTGGAAAGGCTCCATTTTGGATCAGTCAGATTAACTTCCTAACAAACAAACTGCATAACTAGAACTGCATGGTCCTTTGCATTAGCTCAGCAGGCTAACTCAGCCTATTTTGAGTTGGTATAATTTGTACAGTTATGTGAGAAGTGCCTTAAAAAGTAAAATGTTAAAGTGTGATTTGAACAGCAAGATGAGTTAAATGTAATGCATTCTCTATCTAATACTCTTTTTTTTAACACCTTTATTGAATCATCACTTAAGATATAAGAAAACATGCATTTATACAACAGAAAACAAACCACATTAACATATTCTCAGTTGCAAACATTATACATCACATATATTTTGTATAATTATCATCAGTCCAATAATACAAAAAAGTCATTTCCTGCCTTCCCTTGAACCTCCTTGCTCCTTCAAAACATTATTCTGCATGCATTGTTCCCAAAAAGTCCATTTTTTCTAAGTAATTTTGCTCCTACACTTTTTTAAAGATCCCACTTCCAGTACTTTTATTTTTGCTTCCATATTCAGTACATCATATACAGTTGGTTTAGGCTTTTATTTCCATTTTCCAGTAATTAATTTTTTTGGCAGCTACCCAAATTAAACATGACAAGGCCTTAATGTTTCTAGGCAATTCAGATCCTGTATCCCAGCTCTAAAAATCATTTCCTTAGTTGTACCCATTTCTTCACCTAATATGACTGACAAGAGTATTCTGTGGGGAATTTTTAAAGTCTACCAATTCATTACACTCCCAAAATATATGTTCCCAGTTACCTCTTTCTTCCCCATCACATCTCCAACATTTGCCATATACCCGAGAATAAATTATTTGGAGTCTACTTGGGGTATAAAAATACCTATGCAAACACTTTCAAGCAAAAATTCTAAATCTTCTTGACTTTGCTGCATATTTGGGAGCCATAGATATGTTCTCCCATTGTTTCCTTGTTAATTGTTTATTCAGTCTTTCTTCCCAATCTTTTCTAACCTCTTCTGATTGATTTTTATAATTATTGTGTAATATTTTATATGCCGTATTATTTTTCAACTGCAGCTTCAGTTCTAGCTTTAACTAAAAATTCTGCCAGAGCAGGTTTTTCACTTAAGATTCTCCTATCCCGTTCTCTTTGCCCAAACTCTGATATTAATCATTGATATGGAAGGCAGTTTCCAGTCTGCAGTCCAGATGTCTTCTTGGCCTCTTCCTATTCTGTTTCCTTCCGATTTGTAGTTGTTTGCTCCCAATATCTTTGTTCTTTTGCCAGTTTTCTCCTGTAAATTCCAGCTGCTTCTTGTCTATTCTCTGTGCCCCTAGTTGCAGTCATCTCTATTGGCAAACTTCTCCTTTCTCCATTCTCATGCTGTCTTAGTTCTTAAAATACTTTCTCATGTTTTAATTTCTGTTTTGGGTTTCTAATGCCATGATGGGAATGTATCCCATTCCTAAGTGAGGGTATAATTAAAGTTCATGACATTAGTATTGTTTCAATCTTTAATGTTAAGCAAAAGTGCTCTTTGCAGCACCCACAATGTGCACAGAAATGACTCCTGTAATTCATATGGAGTTACATGTATCAGTAGCAGATATAAATCTTCTTCTTTCGGCTGCTCTCGTCAGGGTTCGCCACAGCAGATCAACTGTTTCCATTTCTTCCTGTCCTCTGCATCTTGCTCTGTCACACCAACCACCTGCATGTCCTCTCTCACCACATCCATAAACCTTATCTTAGACCTTCCACTTTTCCTGTTGCCTGGCAGCTTCATCCTTAGCATCTTTTTCCCAATATACTCTGCATCCCTCCTCAGCACATGTCCAAACCAATGTAATCTTGCCTCTCTGGCTTTGTCTCCAAACCTTCCAACCTGGGCTGACCCTCTAATATACTTATTCCTATTCCTGTCCATCCTCGTCACACCCATGGCAAATCTTAACATCTTCAACTCTGCCATGTCAAGCTCTGACTCCTGCCTTTTTGTCAGTGCCACTGTCTCCAACCCATATAATATAGCTGGTCTCACTACCCTCTTGTAGACCTTCCCTTTCACTCTTACTGGTACTCGTCTGTCACAAATCACTCCTGACACTCTTCTCCACCCACTCCATCCTGCCTGTACTCTCTTCTTCACCTCTCTTCCACACTCACCATTACTCTGAACTGTTGATCCCAAGTAATTAAACTCATCCACCTTTGCCACCTCTACTCCCTGCATCCTCACCATTCCTCTATCCTCCCTCTCATTCACACACATATATTCTGTCTTAGTCTTGCTGACCTTCATTCCTCTTCTCTCTAGAGCATATCCCCACCTCTCCAGGGTCTCCTCCACCTGTTCCCCTACTCTCACTACAGATCACAATGTCATCTGCAAACATCATAGTCCACGAGGACTTCTGTCTGATCTCGTCTGTCAACCTGTCCGTCACCATTGCAAATAAGAAAGGGCTCAGTGCTGATCCTTGATGTAATCCCACCTCCACCTTAAATGCATCCGTCACTCCCACTGCAGACCTCACCTCTGTCAGAGTACCCTCGTACATATCCTGTACCACTCTTACATACTTCTCTGACACTCTTGACTTCCTCATACAATACCACAACTCCTCTCTAGGCAACCTGTCATATGCTTTCTCTAAATCCACAAAGACACAATGCAACTCGTTCTGACATTCTCTGTACTTCTCCATCAACACTCTCAAAGCAAACATTGCATCTGTAGGGCTCCTTCCTGACATGAAACCATACTGCTGATCACTAATCATCACCTCCCTTCTTAACCTAGCTGCCACTACTCTTTCCCATAACTTCATGCTGTGGCTGATCAATTTAGTCCCTCTGTAGTTACTACAGCTCTGCACATCCCCCTTATTCTGAAAAATCGGTACCAAAACACTTTTCCTCCATTCCTCAGGCATCCTCTCACTTTCCAAGATTTCATTAAACAATCTAGTTAAAAACTCCACTGCTATTTCACCTAAACACCCCCATGCTTCCACAGGTATGTCATCTGGACCAACAGCCTTTCCGTTCTTCATCCTCTTCATAGCTATCCTTACTTCCTCCTTGCTAATCCACTGCACTTCATGATTCATATAAATATGATTGTAAATTCTTTTTTATGAGACCTATTGCTCCTACTACTATTGGATCTGTCTGAATCTCCTTCTTCTACATTGCTCTCATTCCGGGCTTCAAATCCTGGTATTTTATGACTTTGTGTCTTTCAGTATGTACGACACAATAGCCACTGTCGGTAGAAGTTTTCAACGATCAATGTTATTTTAGTCTTATTTTCATGGATTAATATATCTGGTTTTCTCACATCTGTTTCCTGAACTGTTGGTAATGTGTGTTCCCATGTAAAATAAATGTCATCATTCTACAGAATGCTTTGCGGCTCATGTTTTCAATGCATCCCAGATACTTCAATATTATAACATTTGCACAATCCCCAGTGCAACAGTCTTTTCTCATTATTATACCTTTCAGTATACAGGCTTCTGTCAGGAGTATATCGCACCCAGCAACAAGATGTGCGACTGTTTCCAATTCTGTTTTATAGAACCTGCAGTTGTTTCTCAAACATGTTCAATGGACTTTGTAAACCAATGTATATGTAGACCACTGTCCTGGTACCACATTATTAACTTTTCATCTTTTGGTTTGAATTTACCTCTCCTTAACCATTCCTGAGTCAAATCCTGATTGACATGAGGTTGTTCCAGGAGGAAGAGCAACATTTATGGCTTTTCCACATTTCTTTCCTTCTCATCTGATCCTTCTCCTTATATTCTTTCTTTAGTTTTTTTTTTAACACATTCAGTTGCTGCTTGTTTTTTGTCTACTTCTAGTTTTATTTCCATTCCTGCTTGACACTAATATGCTTCTGCTAAACTAAGCAGGGAAATCATCTTAGACGTCTTCTCCTCATGTTTTAAAACTTTCACTGTATTTGGATCTGGTAAAGTCTGCAGATGTATACATGTAATCATTTTCGGGGAGGCCCAAACCTCCTTCAGAATGAGGAATATATAATCTTGATATACATTGACGTTTTATATATCATTTGATAAGAATAAAGCATTTTTTTATTTTGTTTACCTGTTCAGCTGATCCAATGCCTTTTGTGGCCAATCACCCCAAAACTGTAAGTCTGAACAGGAAGAACAAATTGGTTTATGGTTTGGACTTTGTTTCTAGATGTCAGGGCTGTTTCAATATTAATTTCAGTCTTTTAAAGTATTCCCTACTAAGTTTTGCTCACATTGCTTCATGTTTTATTGGCAATCCTTCATCATTTCCCAAATATTCATACACTCCTTCCTGCTCAAGTTCCTTTATATCACATTCCTGTTCCAGATTGATATTTTCTTAGTGTTGTAGCTTTCCTGCTTTAAATATTGCTTTTGCACATTTATCAAGACCAAATGACATTTTTGCATCCTCTGAGAAAGTTTTAACCACTTGCAGTTGTGCTTTCAACCCCTCATCTGATGAACTGTACAGTTAACTACTACCCCTCTCCTCTCTTATTCATTAAAAAAAATCTCTAATTTTCCCTCTTTTACCCATAGCCGCCCCCCTTTTTTTCTTCTTGACACTTAGCCTTTTTCTATCAACTTCCTTCGGCTTCTGATTACTGACATACATGCAATTGCCTGTAAGAACCAGGATTTGATATACAGTACTTTCTGTACTCATCTTAAACGCTGAGTTAATTGGCATTATTTCCCCTCTAAATGAGGAATTCCTTATGTATTGGAGATATACAAATGACGTTAACATATTGTTTTATTGCTTTTTTTGTAAATAACATCTTTTAAATTCTCATGCTACAAATAGGAATCCAAGCATTATAATGCATGTTTATATTACCTCTTGTATACTGTACTGTTTGTAAACATTATTATGGTGTATGTAATACTTTGTGGGGCTTTTCTCCCCAGGCCTCTGCTGAAAAAGGGCACAAGCTCAGTCAGACATTCCCAGTCAACAAATGTCAAATAAATAAATAAATAAATAAAATAAATCTACAAAAAGTAGATGAGAAGTCCTTAAACTTGATTGTTTTCTGGGAGCTAACTTGTAACCATAATCTGTTAAGTAGACAACTTAATGGGTGAAGGGCAAGCAAAAAGACAGCAGTGATGAAGAGTCAACCTGAAATATCCTCCTTTGAATTTTTATCCCTGGGATACTAATTTGCCCTTGTCATGGCTTAGCTGCAAAGTGGTTTTGCCACTGTTTCATGGTCACTGTAATGTAATTGATCAATATAGGATACATGTTATTTTTATCCATGAATGTGGGATGATGTCAAATGATTTTTCATAGATGGATTCTTCCCCTTCATACAATTCTCTATTAATGCTTTATTTAGCAACAATTGATCCTTTGTTCCATATGACTTTCTTATATTGCCCTTTAGTTCTATTGTCATATTTGAGTTTTTTTTCTAAATTACTATAAACTCTGTCTGTATCAATTCTGGTATATAGTTTCTACATTGTCAGAAGGCAAGTTATTGGTTTATAGTTTTTAGGATGGCTTTTAGGTTCACTCTTACGAGTATCATTTTTCCTTTTGTTAACAAGATTGATGTCTCTTTGGGATGTGCATATACATAGTTCTTACACAGGGCTAAATCTTCATGCAAATCTGTTAATACTTTTAGCCAAAAGTTAGTTACTACGTCTAAACCTGGCATTTTCAAGGTAAGAGCTTTTCTTAATGTTGGTCTTCATCCCACTTCATATCCTTTATATTTCAATTTCTTACTGTTTCTTTAAAATTTTCTATCCATTCAGCATCTTTGTTATGTTCCACAGGGTCTTCATAAATATTTCTCTAAAATGTAGCTATTTCTTCTTTTTGGGTGGTGTTCCTATGTTTTGTTTTATTTCCCAATTCTCTATAAAACTTATTTTGGGTCATCAGTGAATTGCCTATTTTGTACTTTTCGTTTATATTTAACTGCATATCTTCGAAGTTTTTCTGCTTGTGCTGATGTCATTAGATTATTATTTTTTGCAATAGTGTATGATAGATCCTGGTTTGTTTTGATACTATGTGTTGGTTTTATCAGGTCTATCTTTTATTTTATTCTAGTATTTTGTTGATCTTTTCCCTCGTTTATATTCTTCTAACAATGACAAATGTTATTTTAACTGCTTTTTAGTTTTCTTTATTCAATGCTTTCATGGTGGCATTTTATTTCTTCCCTTTCTTTCCCTTATTGCTCTATGCTTTTGTGGTAAGACTTTATCTGTTATCAATTCAGCTGCACAGCAGCATATCCTCTTTACATCTGCAACAGGGGGGCTATTCTCCCCCTGAACCTGGCCTAACCTCATTGTAAGCATGTTTCCATATCTTGCAGATTTTACACTGCCATGTTGTCCATTCTTGGCACTAATGCTCATACCAGGATTAGACTCTTTTTTTATTTTAGGACCTGTAGACCCATCTGTCTTTTTTTTTAACCTACCTCTTTTCATGATACATGACATATAAAGACAGTCTGTATATCAATGGCACCTTGGTAGGATTTTGTGAAGGTACTCACCAAGACTTGTGGATGCATTCAGTTCCAGTAATGCTTCTCTCCTTTTCTTTCTGATTTCATCGTCTCTCCATTTGGACCCCAAATACTTTCTGTATAGCTATTGTTATTCTCCCTAAGGATCTGCATCCAAAAATCACATTCTTTTGTTATTTCTTGAATCCATTCATCCCCGCATCATCATCTATTTCCACTTCAAATTATAGCTTTCTCTTTGTGTTATGTATATGAGCCTTAACCATGTAGCTCTAAAATACTCCTTCAAATCAGATAATCCTAAGTCACCTTGTTTTATTGATAGGATCAACTTATCCCACTTGACCATTGCCCTATTCCCATCCCAGACAAAACCCTTCAGTTCTTTATTAATTACTATTTACAACATCTCCTTTGGTTGATTAAAATAATATTTTCACTGCTTTTTCTTGCTATACATAAGAGCTTCCAGTTTCTTGGGTTTTATATTATCATTTGTTTAGTCTCTTCTCACATATCCTTAGCTGCCATAACAGAATCCTTCTTAATCCATTCCCATAAATACTTCATTTTATTGTGTTCCCATAAATATGGATATTGCTGAAACAATAAATGTGTGTACATAGATTACAGCTATAGACTTTGTATTATTGTTATTAATTTTATATCCTGAAAAGACCTGAAACTGTCCCAAAATGTTCTCAGAATATTCCACATCACTGAGATGCCCTTTTGTGGTTTTATCAGGTACAAAATAATATTGTTTGCAAATAAAGACAACTTTTCTTGATTACCATACCAATTATACTCTTGAATTTCTGAGCTCCTTATTTTCTTTGCTAATGGCTCTAAATATAAGGCAAATAACAAATGGGAAAGAGGACACTCATGCCTGGTTCCTCTTTTCAGATACAACTTATCCCGCTTTAATTTTTATCTCCAGTCCCTCAAATATCCTCCAAATTAACCTTATTATTGTATCAGAGAATGCAAATGCTTCCATTGTCCTACTGATAAAATCTCAGTTTAGTCTGTCAGATGTTTTCTGTCAATCAATACCTACCAACAACAGTGGTAATTTCTTACATGGTGCTTCCCTCTGAATCATCATTGTTTTATTCCTCCACAAAACCACATCCATCCATATCTATCAATTTTGGCAACACCTCTGCCATTCTTTCAGCTATTATGGACATAAAGGGTTCTTATTACCTGATCGAATGTTTAGGTTAGCGAATACCTAAATTTCGATCTGGTAATAGCAAAAGCAAAAAACCACGAACAGCCGAGTTAACACAGGGAAAGAATTCCCTTGGCAGTTATACAGATTTTGTCCCATTCCCCACTGAAGAGCGATCTTGGAGTTGGTATATTTAGTTAGGGGGGTGTGGGGGGCATTTTGGTTTAAATCTTTTTTTCTTTTGCTGCCGAGGGAATTAATTCCCTACGTTAAATCGGCTGTTCACTATTTTAATTTTTCGATATTACCAGATTGTTTAGGTATTTGCTAACCTAAACGTTTGATCAGGTAATATAGACGCAACATAAATAATTTATAATCATGATTTAAAATTGAAATGGGCCTATATAAAGCTAGGTCTGTTGGATATTTACGGTCTTTAGATATTACAGCCACCACAGCTATCTTTCAGGATTTTGGTGCTTCCCCTCCTTTTAAAATACTATTAAATGAGACCTTCCAGATCTTTATCACTTTCTTCCCTCCTTGCTTCCACACTTCCATCATCTATTCCAGGAGACTTTCCTGCAGATTGGTTATACATCACCATTTTATCTCATCGTATCCTATCTTAACTGTTAATTGCTGAGCCTCATCTACCTCTAACCTTGACATACTTAAATCTTTCTTTAATCCATTTCTAATGCCCTTGACCATGTCATGACATATACCTTACAGAAGGCAGTATGGACATTCTTTATCATGCTTAACATCACAGTATAGACTACATTTCTTCCTCATCTTCATCCAGTTTTTCAGCAGGTAAACTCAGTAGCTAACATTCTCTAGTAACAGTTAGACCATTCTGTGGTGTTATTATTTCAGGCACGCAGTGTCTTACTATAGTACCTGGAGAGTTGTTGAAACACTGTTTCCTGATTAATCCACTGTTCAGATCCTTAGGGATGGGGTGCTGTTCAAGTTTAACTGTTGGTGGAGAACCAATATAACTGGCTATGGACTGCTCTTCATTAAGGAATATACAGAAGAGGACTTCGAGGACTGCCAACAGTTGGTAGAAAGACATTATGAAGTAGATAAAGGCAAATATCGCTCTCTAAAGCAAATGATGGGCTTGCCTGGTATATCAAATGAATAGAGTGAACTTATTTTCCCTATTACACAGCTAATGTTTGTGCAGCCCAAATCATTCCATTTGCAAATAGCAACTGGGAAGCGATCAGAGAGAGTTTCTTGGGAATTGACATCTATGCAATCCCTACAAGATATTCCTTTACTTAAGTGACCCAATATTGCATATTATTCTCACTACCTGCACCAGACTACAGAATATTTTGCTCAGTGTTTTCAACAATTATATGCTGATCCAGGCAGTGTTAGAGCCGAGTTAACTTGAAGCCTGCTTGTGCTTATGGCAGCTGAGTAATCCATCTTCCAGTATAGCAGAATTCGAAGACCTCCCCATTTCAACTGACTAAGCCATTTTGGGCACTGAAATTCTGAAATTTTAATTAATTGTCTGGTATGAGATGGGAGATCCATTCTAACATAATAGTGAACTTCATAGGTTTCTCAATCCTTGAATCCTTGTATTACCTTTTCAGGTATATAGCAGAAGGTGTTGACCCAAAGAGAAAAGTTAGCAGCCACTATTGCACTCTTATTGGAACCAGAAATTAACCATAGGTTGTGGACTCATTAGGTCTATATCTCTTATTAATGGTGATTTGAATTTAGTGGAAAAAATATTACCCTTCTGGAAGAAAAAGTGTGGATTTCTTACTGAGTAGAGGGCAAGAGGTTTTCATCAAATAAAGCTAGTTTTCCTTTCAGTGTAAGGTGATGTGAAGTATCTGAGCAGCTACTGATTCTTCTGATGAGCACAGGGGGTCTTTGTTTCCAGATTTTTGAGAAAGCTTTTGAAAGACTCTAGGGAGCATTTTTTTTTAGAATATAGGTGGAATTTATTAAGACCAAATTACATACTATGAATTTTCCCTTAGGATTCAATGCATGTGTTAAAACCTTACACAAGGACCCACATATGAGGATCAGAAGTGAAACAGTTTTCTTACTTGACTTTTAATATTGTCAAAGGAACCTGGCTGGGGTGTTCCCACTCCATTTGCCTGTTTAATCTTGCAGTATTGATGTGAAAAGATTTATAACATGCTTATATTTTTTGTGTATGCAGATAACATAGTAATTTGGCCACTAATCTTCAGCAGCCATATAGGTTCATAGGTTCATAGGTTCATACTAGGCTATCTGCCCTGGGGCAATTATAAGCCTAGCCCGATTCTGTATGGCTTACGCCACCCTTTGATTTGAGTATACTGTGCCCTTTTTAAGGTTTAATTTACTGTGCCTCTGTCTAATAGTGACACGGGAGTAATCCCTGGGACAAACCTACAATCCCCCATCCACTTATCGAGATTCTTCTTGAAGAGACTCAGTGAGGTGCTCTGCCTCACATGAACTGGAATTCTATTCCAGAGAGAAGGGAGCCTCTGGGTTATGAACCTGTCCCTCCATCAAGTTCTATTTATTTCTGTGCTGAGGTTCAAGTCCCTGGAGCGTGTGGCTCTAAGGGATTTAGATTTACTGAGGTGGAGCATGTCCATTAATTCTGGATTTGACATAGCTTTGTATGTCAGGCATAGATCACCTCGAAGTAGGTGGTATGCAACTGAGTAGAGCTGGAGTTTTTTTAACCGAGCAGCATATGGCATCTGTTTGAGACCCTTGATCCTCTTGGTGAGATACTTTTGGGGTCTTTCTAATTGCTGCAGGTGTCGGGTAAGGTACATCCCAAAAGGGGCATTGTATTCTATGATGGGCCTGATGAGGGATGAATAAAGGGGCACGATTACCTCTCTTGATCTAGATGTGAAACCCTTCGTGATGAGGTGGGCTATGTAGAAGGTCTTTCTAGCCATTTTGGCAATGTGGTTTTCAAAGGAGAAATTGCTATCAACTTGGGTCCCCAGGTCCCTAATAACTTTCTCTGTACTTAATGGGTTTCCACCTATGTGGTAATTTGTGGGCACATTGTTTTTGCCAAAGGGTATGACTATACATTTTTTGGCATTTAGCTTTAAACCATGGTGCTGGCACCAGTTATCTGTCTCTATGAGACCTTTCTGAAGGATGTTTGTGTCAGCTGGAGAGTTTATTATGGCGCCCAGTTTGCAGTCGTCTGCGAACTTGGTGAGCCATAGTCCTCCCACGTTTGCCTGCACCTCGGAAAAGTATATACCGAACAAGAGTGGTCCCAGGACAGAACCCTGTGGGATGCCACTTGTGACTGGTTTCGAGTCTGACATGGCTCCAGCAACTCTCACTCTGTGGGTTCTGTCTTTGAGCCAGTTTGCGACCCATCTTGTGACATAGGGGTTTATATTTAAGCTGGATAGCTTATCTATGATGCCCGAGTGGGGTATTGTGTCAAATGCCTTTGCAAGGTCCAGATAGGCTGTGTGGACTACCTTCCCTTCATCTATGGCTTTGGTGACTGTTTCAAAGAAGTCAACCAAGTTCAAAAGGTAGGATCTGCCCTTGACAAAGCCGAACTGGGTAGGATCTAGTGTCTGTAGGTCCCCAATGTCTTTGTTTATGAGCTCCATTATGATCCTCTCCATAGCCTTGCAGACTAAGCTAAGTTACAGATGCATTAGTAGATATTCCAGTTACAATTGTAATGTCAGAAGGCAGTTGTTTTACTTTATTACCAATGACATAAATAAGTATGCAGCTGGGTTTTGTGTAGTACCTGCAATGGGCATTTAGGAGATTTAGGGCTATAGAGTTAGAAAAAGCCATGGGCAATGCTTGAAGAGAATTTGCGTAAAATGAGATATACAGAGTACAACTAGACCTTGCAAAAATATATTCATTTAGGTCTACACTTCTACAGAAGGATATCACTGTGAAGATGAACATGTTGTGCACAATTTTATACCTTGTAACTGTGTTGCCTGTGTTATTAGATCCTAAATAATTCCAGGTCTATTAATATGACCATAATGTAATTATCCAAGGAAAGGGTCTGCAAGAATAGGTTATGATATCTTAACATTTAATTTATAGGCAGGGAGTAAACAGTCTTGTGAATGTAATATGTTAACGCTTAGAGCAGCTGCACATGTAGCATCATCTTCTAAAGATGTGCACGGTAAGAGAATGAAGGTTCCAGCATCTAAACAATACAGAGGCATGTGCTTTGCAAAAAGAGACTGAAACCAATAATGCTTTCCACATTTTTTATCAGCACACTGCCAGCCTTAGGGAGAATGAATATCAGTCAAAGTAACCTTTTGATCAGGCTGAAATCCATTACTCCTCCAGGGATTTTATCAGGATTACTGATGACCACACATTATCACCTAGTTGCTGGAGTGTTTTAAAAGTCATCACTGAGAAAGGTCCTCATTGCAGCTATTACAAATAAAAAAAGACTGTGTAGTGCTTGTGAGCATAACATAAAAATAAGCTGTAAAATCCATAAGGCCTTTCATGTTTTATACACACATTCTGAGATCCTTGCCAATCATCAGAATTGCCATTTTAAGTCCTTGTTTTACTCAGTTAAGTTTTATTCTTCCTCTTTGGTCATCCTGTTTATCCTCATTTCTTGCAGCCATACCTATATTTTTCTACCACCTCTGTCCATGTAACAAATAGTTCTGGTTAGGAGATGCTTTGTGATGACTAGCTGTTGGACTGTTCTCAACTTTAGAATAGTTTGCTTTTAACCATTTTAGTTTTCTACTGCCTCACTATTTATATGTTCAGTTAGCTATGTACTGTTTGGCTGTATTTCAGCTTGTTTAACATGTGATTTTTGAAATGCAAACACCTGGCTTGTATAGTCATTTGCTAGTTTAACTTTCAAAATTGTTTTGAATATTGTACCGTATATTTTAGATTTTATAGCATTTCATCTTATTATATTTATTTAATTTTGATCTGGTTATTTTATTTGCATGTTTTCATGATTTTAAAGTGTTTAAAATTAAGTACTTAAATACTGAATAAGTGAATGACTGACTGAATACCAGGATAAACCTTCTTTGCCCACTGAAAGTTTGAGAAAGAGACCAGTTGCCATACACTGTGGTATAAAATTGATATGCTGTGCTATTAAACCTGGCTTCTTCAATGCAGGCACTCCTCTTTTTAAGTATGAAGTATTTCCTGAGTTCCATTAGGCATTCATTTCTATGGTGGGTAACAATTTTGCAATGGGTTAGTAGACTTGTGAACTGCAGTCTAATCTAGATATTGGACATCTTCATTTCAAGGTGAGTGGAACTGTGTTGGCCAAATCTGATAGGCTGTTTGGTCAAACATCATCTGCAAGACAGAGTATGTTGTTTGAAGAACAATACCCATACTCAAACAAACTGTCTGAATTTGTATCAGTTGATATCTACCCTCCATGTTTAATTTGCTCCTAATTCTCACTCTGACTAGTAGACAGACAATACAGCTGAAGCAGAAGCCAAGATGTTTATATTGTATGTTGTGATTGTGGTGAAAGGGCAACCTATTCTATCAGAAGTAGGTATTGGAAGCCTCTTGAGAACATTCTTTATGGTAGAGAATTTGCTGTTTGGAGTATGACATCTCCTAGTAAATCTACTAAACTCAGAACGTGGCATAATGTTTACCATACCTACATGTGGATTAGTTGTTGCTACAAAGGTTGATCCAGTCACTATCCAGTTCTTACTACTGTGAGACTGACCTGTCTCATGTGCTACATAACTGTGAGAAGTTAAATCCATCCTGGAAGCCAATAAGATGATGTCAGAGCTTTGCCTAAATGTATCACAAATCATATATCTTGAAAATTTGTCCTGCTAAATTGGAAAAGGAAAAAATGTTTTCCTCTCAGTCATCCCAGTCTTTGCTGGCTTAGTGATCTTAAAACATTGGATCCATGAGGCGCTTTCAAGAAAGCAGCTGTGTGACAGATGCTCTGTATAGTTTTCATGTAGTCTATGTTCGCTGGTTATGCCACTGAGAATATTAGGGGTGCCTGATATCTGCAGCGAGCAGTTGGAAGGTATGTGTTATAGAACAGTGTGAATATTTATATTTATTTATTTATTTACTTGTTTATTGCATCTGATTACCAGGAATGTATGACTGGACAATAAAACCACTTTCAGAAGAGGCCTGGGCAATGCCGAACTTAGGTTAACTGGTACTCTAGGAGAAGGGCTCCATGGTGTCTCACACACACACATATCACATGGTGCCCCCACAGCACCCCAATCATGACACACCATCCAGATTACTTTTTTCTTTAATTTTTTTCAGTTTGTCTTTCTCCTTCTTTTTCCTGCAGTTATTCATTCATTCAGTGTGTTCTATCTAGGCAAGACTGCACACTGTGGAGGAAACAACTGCATTAAGTTATGTGGGGTCTAGATGCCCTGAGGAGCATTTTAGAGTTCTTAAACAGCGTTTTCATCCAGTGACAGCCTGAATGAAAACCACGATAAAAGAAAGAACCTTAGTCTTACTCTTCTGCTTTTTTCTCTTGCATCCTTTCAGCACACCTTAACTGACCAGGCCTTTTACTGTAATAACTAAATTAAGCTGAAGGTCTGAGGACTGCTAGGTATCTGGAAGCCATGGGGTTATATATCCTCTGAGAAACATTTTAGAGCTTTTTTTATACCCTTTTGATCCAGTGACAGCCTGAATAGAAATCACGAGTAAAGAAAATAAATTCAATCTTACTTTTTTATTTCAAGGATAAAATAAGTTGTATCCAGGGCTTAATAACCAAAGCTGACCAAACACCAGTTCACAATAAACTGAGAAGACAGATGTTTGAAGAATCATATATGGGAGTAGTGTCTACTTCCCTAGCTCCCTCAAAACACAGTCACTTTTTGTGTATCCCCTCTTGAATTAAATTGAGATGAAACTTAAGGCACAAACTCCCACAGTCTTATATTTCAAGCTGTTACTGTCATATGTATATTCAGCATGTCTCCTCAACCCCTATCCCCAAAAGACAACCACCTTCTGTGTACCCTTCTGATGTCTGACTGTAACAAAACTGAAAATCAAATATAAAATAACATATTTACTGTCAGACATATATAAACAATATGCTTCTTTATTGTCCACAAAAAGTATCCACCTGTATATGCATCAGATGTTTGATTGTGAGGAAAATAAAATAAAAATTAATGATTTCAATAATGTTTCCAACTTGTTACTTCTAGACAGTGCAGTGTCAATGCACAAGCTATAGTGATCCGCTGGGTACTCTGCTGAAGTCTGTGAGGAAAGTTAAAAAAATAATAACCATATTTCCCAAAGCCCAGCACAACATATACTGATTTCTGTTAAAGAAATAATAACATTGTCCCCAGCCCCTTACAAAAATACAGTGACCTTCTAAGTACATCTATTAAGATGGCTAGTTTATGACTGGGAGGGGTTCAGAACAGAGAATACCACTAAGCCTGTGTCAAAATCCACTTATACAGCCTTTGTGTGTGCAGCTCACCAGCCTCCAGAAGCTTTGAAGGTTTGACCTCTTTGCAAATAGTGGGTTTTGGAACTTTTTGGCCTGAACATGCCCATAACAATTTAAACAGTAAAGAGACATTGGGATTTAGAAGCCATGTAGCTGAAATACTGGTATGTTCTTAAGGGCTAATGTGCATATATCACACAGACCTGTACTATAGAAAGTTTAAGGTTTAAAACAGTGAAGATCCTAGCTTAGCTGGGTCTTTTTTGCAATTTTTACTAAATGGTTTGTCTTTGTGACCTTTTTGTCCTTTGCTTTGGAGCTTATTTGCATTAATGATACATACAGAGACTAAAACTTAACAATTAGAACTGTGTTCTTATAAATTGCTTTTCATTAAACAGAGTCCCAAATAATATTTGCAAAGATGTAAAATAAAATAAAATATCCCATTTGCTTGCTTGCTGAGCCAAATTATGAAAGATACTGACATCCCATCAGTCCACTAATGCAATGCTAGCAAGGAAATGTTTGCCACTGACAAAAGCTTCTTCTTTGATATGTTTTCTGGTAGTTTTGCATGGTTAATATTCAATAATGCATATTAAATTGAAAAGTTAATTTTAAAGTTATGCATTTCTTATGTGGACATCCTACACTGCATTTATTTTCCATGTCATGTAAAAGTCTATCTTGTATTACCCTTTTGACATTAGGGTAAAGCCAGTAAAAGATTTTTTCCAGTTTGGCTTTTCATGAGATTTGTTGTACATTTTCAGTAATGTACACTGCATGGCAAAACATTAATGAGCACATGTTTCATCTCCCAGGCCCATGTTTACATTTATCAAGGGTATTAGAACTTGTCAGAGATATGGGATGCATGGCTGGGCTTAAAAAGGCCCTTGTGGTCGTTAGCCTAGTAAACACCCAGGAACCTATGAACCTATATGGATACCAGACCTTTTTATTTGGTAAATGTTTTACTTACCATAGGTGCTTAACAGTCATACCCAGCCAGTATGGGCACATGCATTTACATATGCCTTACTAGCAAATATATTATATTTCTATCTTTTTATAGATGTATTTAAATATTTGCCTTCTTCCCACTACCAACAAATACTTATCCCATATTAATCAGTTCAGTCCACCCAGACCCTGACATGCAGGGACATTGGAAGAGGGAGACTAGAGCAATGGATCATGGACATCATCAAGTAGAGATTAAGAGATCATTAAAACAGTCATTATACTCCTGATGCCCTGAATTGTGATGGAGTGCTCCTACACTGGACCCAGTGTAAGGGAATGCTGTACTCCTGCAAGGGCTTGTATTCTCTGGAGCCTTATTTTCGAGTGTTTAATCTGTAGCTTTCCTCATGTGCAGGTCGTAAAGTGGTACTCTTCTAATACCCCCACTAGGATGAATGGGCTGACATCAGCCACTCATTTAAATCTGCCCCTATTGGTCATTCTACTATATGGACTGCTAAATTACCCAAGGTCAAGTTCAGGACTGTCAGGGTCAAAGTCTCTGTGCCTTAGAGTAGCTTCGTCATTTTACATGTTGACCTAGAAGAAGGAGAGTAACACAAGCAGTTAACTATTTCTTGCTGTTATTCATTTCCAGTGACTTATTTCCAATGTACATAAGATTTATCTGTGACTGGCATTATTGTCCCTGGTCCAGCATTTTTGAATCTCAAGCATTAGCATACTTTCCATACAGATGATGCTTTGCTTTTCCACATTACTATTATACACCATTGTTATCTTGTTTTATAGTGCTTATCTATCTATCTATCTATCTATCTATCTATCTATCTATCTATCTATCTATCTAGCTATCTAAATAACTTTATTTAATTTAGTGACTGGTGTCTTAACCAGGCAAATGGAGTTCTCCCAATACCCTGTATGTTATGTATGTATGTATGTACGTATGCACTAATGTACCTATCTACCTTACTGTGTATCTCTCTGTTAACCAGTTAAATCACAGGATCATTGTGGTTTTGCCTTGAGCCCATCTATGTGGCTATTTATTTGTCTATCTATCTATCTATCTATCTATCTATCTATCTATCTATCTATCTACCTACCTACCTAAACATCTAGCACCCATCTGTCTAACTATTTTTATTTAGTATATTATTTGCATAAGTGGACTTTTCCAGAGACATATTTCAGCAAAGAGCTGGGCCAATAGCAGGCAGACTTGTTACAAATGACCTATAACTATGATACTGTGATGATTAATCAGTATTTGTCTACAAGGTTAATATACAGTTAATAAGGCAGAATGTAATATCAAGCCCTTTAAAGGTATAAGCTATTCAGATGTCATAACTGAACATTCTATAAGATGTTAATAGATCAGAGAGCTACACAACATACTATGGAAAAAAGTGTCCAAAGTTTTGCAAATAAAGACTAAGGGAATTTTTTAGTTCTCATTATTTACTTGACTGCACTTTTTTAATAAAAAACAATATACTGTCCCATTTTTAATTTAGCTTTTGAAGGACTCTTTTCGTGTTGTCAGGAAAGCCTCTTTGTGGCTGCCCTGTGCTTTGAACAGTGGCCAGAGTAGGCACATTATGAATGTTCTCCACTAACAGTGTAGCAGCCCCACTGTTTCAATCAACAGTGATGTTACTTGACTTTGATCATGTATCCTTTTTGAACAAAACTATGACCTGTCATCCTTTGATAGTTTGGTCATCAATCTCTGTAAGTAACCATCTTCAAAAAGCTGGTTTTCCATATGTGTTGGTTGTGGTATTATGTTGTGCGTCAGTTGGTTCTTCCTCTCTCACCTGTTACATAGGCGGCTTTATACCATCTAATTGCTGAATGTTTCTTAATTGATTTACGTCTTTTCCAGCTGCCATGTCTTTAAGTGTACTGTACTGGCACAGTCCTAGAAACAATTTTGCTCATTTGCTGTGTCAGTCTTGTTGTTCCTATTCGCTGTTCGAACTATAATCTTCACAACGCCTTCTCATTTATATGCCAGTATTATTCTTTGTGCGGTTGCCAATACAGATTTTGTGTTACAGATTTAGAAATTCGTAGCCGTCAGTCAACAGACCATGTTCAGCCTATCCAAAATGCTCAACATCATAAGTTCTCACCTGTCTCAAGGATGGCCACAGAAGATAAATCTAAGGATAATTTATGAGTGCCAATCTAACTGCCGAGGTGAGTCTTGTTTGCAGCTAGATTGCTACATTACATAATAAATAAGGGTAGTTTATTTCAAAGGTGGATAATGTGCTATGATAATTTCCTATTAATTTGTCGATAGAAACTGCTGCCCATTTGTACTTGAGGGACCACTAATTCTATGCATATATAGTAGGTCTAGAAACTAAGGGTCCTTCATGGTCCAGAAGGCCAAACATATATCACTGCTGATGAGTTTATTAGAAACCGAACACAGGGAGAGGGCAGCTAATCAGTCTAGGTTACTAAGATATGTGAGGACCTTGAGATTTTCTTTTAGGAACCTCTGTGTTTTCTCCAGTTAAGTGATGTACTTTGATAGATACATACCAAAGGGGTTCATTACATTCAATAATGCGATTCCTTTAATTATTAGTTGTGTCAGTGGGAATGATATTTTAACTGCAGTAGACAAATAATGATCAAAGGACTGGAAGTCCTTCATAACTATGTACAGTATGTAATGAGAGTGTTATTCTTAAGAGCTGTGACACCTAAGTGGAGTGGTATGGAATTATTTGTTATAACAAAGTGGACTTTATTATACTTTTTACCATTTAGTTTAAGGCCGTTGTCCTTGCACCAGTTGTTTACATATTTCAGCCCATCATGAAGACATTCCTGTCGATGGATGTTTGAATAGCAACCCCTAGTTCACAGGCAAATACTAGGTAATAAGTCTGCAGACAGTTACAAGCCCAGCCAATAATCAGAGGTCAGACTCAGACTCTGTAACTTGTATCTGTGAAGTCAAGACTTTAACCATTATGCTAACCATCCTTATGAGGGAATTTTTTTTAACTAGCCATCTGAGATATTGACTAGCAAATCACAAATATAAATCAGAAATAGAAGATGATGCAGAGCCATGCCTTGTGGACCCCCCCCCCCATGTGTGACATATATTTTAACTCCTTCCTTGATCCTATATAAACCCCACATGCAGCCTCATGCTGTTCTTCACAGCTTCCACACTCTCACCTATCCCTAAAACCCTCAGTTTTTTCTTGTTAGACACACAAGATGTGGCTCCAGAAGCCAACCCCAGTTGTTGTCAATGTTAGACCTGTGGAGTGAGAAATATGATGAAGAGTGATAAGCATGAAGCATGTGAGCCATTACCCTTCCAGAAGCTGGTCAATTACTTTAACAGTTGAGGCAGGTGGTGCATTTCCATCAGGAAATCAATGTTGCACCATTGTTAAACCAACTTGAGGTGTCCTGTAAGGCTCCTAGTCTCCACCAGAAGCAACCCATGCATTGGGCTTTTTCTTCATCCTACTCCCAAGACAATAGAGCTGCCCCTCAAAAATGTCATCCTATCCCACCAGCCAGCCCTACTGGCAGCACACTTCTGTTATTGAATCTGTGGTGCCAGCAGTTCCAACAGACCCCTGCCTTTGCATCATCATGCTGGCCCACATATAACATTTTTTATTTTTAGAGGTGGTGCCTGCAATTCTAACAACATGTTTTCTATTCAACAACCAATTGCTATCCTCTATATTAAATGTGAGTAACTATTTAGTTTTACCAGTTTGTCAATTATGCCTTTATAATGGGATAGTTTTGAATATCCTGGCAGGCCAGAGTATGTCATTTGCACTCCATAAGCACCAATAAATTGCTTCAGTTACCCTTTCATGAGGGAATCAAATCACAGAAGTATTATGTGGTAAGAGGAGTCCAACATGGTATGGTACTGGGACTTTTTCTCATTCATGTGTTTATGCCTACATTTCCCATAGGAAACAAATGTTTTTCAGCCAGATTTGCAAATGTTGCCAAAATAGCAAGCATAGTTAACTCAGATGGAGATCAGGCTTTCATACAGAAAATTATTGATGAACTGCATATATGTTCATTGTTAATATCACCTTTAACTGTAAGAAGTGTAGTATTAAGAATGTAAGTAATAAAAATGTTAAGTATCCATATGGCCTAAAAAATTCACTATTTTGGAATATTCCTGTGATGAGAATTTAGGAATTGTAATTGAACTGAGCTAAAGTTTGCCCCTCAAGGGAATAAATCGATTAGGAAAGTTTTGGTATTATTAAAACCTTCCTATGTTCTAGTTCATCCAGGTGTAAGGAGATTCTCTTGTCCATATATAAAAGTATAATGAGGCCAATATTGGAATATAGAGCAGACTTTTGAACATATGAGGCAAGTAATATTGCAAGATTAGAAACGGTTTAAAAATGCTACACAATACATATGATATCAGTAAGGAGCCTTCCATATTAGGATTGATTGTGTATTCTAAATTTATGTTTTGTTCTTTATCAATTCCATGAGCTGATATGATATGGGTGTATAAATATTCACATGATAAATTCAATGAGCACGCCTAAGGCATTACGTTTCTGAATCATAACAGAAGCATAAGAACTAATTTTCTCCTGGAACAAACTGGTAGAATGTTGAAACAGAAGGCAAGAAAATAATTTCAGTATAGAACAGATAAAAAAGAGAATAAATTAGCAAACAATCTACAAAAATTTAAAAAAGGCTTCATGACTGACATTGACCCAATATTTTTGGATTTAATCTTCATGCAGAATGGGTAGTTATAACCTACCATGAGGTCTTGAGCCAAGAAATGTTATTTTTTTTCCTGGCAAGTTCTTGGAATCTCAGAATTCATCTACATATCTGGAAACCCATTCAAACATGCTTATATCTCTAAGGTCATATGGAGCAAAGAAAAAAAATCTAAACTGCATTGACTACATAATGAAAATGCTATTTCACAATATTTCTGACAAAAATCCTTTTTGACAAAATATGCTGGTTAACTGTTTGACATGTGTGCCTTTGCGTGTGTGTGTGTGTGTTGTGAGAACCCTTTTAAGATGTTTTATATGTACAACTAAATTTTATTTGCATGTATTGCAGTTTAGAAATGTGTTTGAATGATTTACATTTGACTAACTGAAAATCTATATTTCCCTTTTTCTAGCCTATTTTCAAGATGTTGTTCATTACTTTGCTCTCCACTTTTTGTTTATTTTTAAGAGTTTCCTTAGTTGTGCTTCAAAGTGCACAATGTGTATATGTTTATCATGGAATGTTTTTATAAAATGTATGAATGTAGTTTTCTGCACCTTCCACTTTCTAAAATCTGGTTCCCCCATACCCTCACAGTCATACTGCCTTAATTATTTTTAAATGCAGTCACCATACCAGTCTTCGCTATGATGTCATAGTTAGAGCATAAAAAATATTTAACTAAAACTCTAATAAATTTCTTTATTTGCTGTATTTGTATATAGCAGCAGTAGGAGCAGAGCACAGTTTGTTTTCCATAGAAGCACAGATTCTTTTTCTGAACATCTACATTATTTAACAGCATAGCCAATTTATTTTTGTAATTATATTTGCTTACATAGTGATGTACCTTATAATAATCTCTTTTTACGTTTATACCATTTTGGGACTTAAGTGTAATACAAGCTTAGCATGAGTGTGTGTGTGTGTGTGTGTGTGTGTGTGTGTGTGTGTGTGTGTGTGTGTGTGTGTGTGTGTGTGTGTGTGTGTGACTACTGGCACTGTCCTCCATGGACCTGTGGTGAAGGTTACATCATAGTAAAAAAAACTAATAAATCAATTCTCTTAAGCTTCACTGATGAAATGAGTTTATTCCAACACTCTACAGACTTGGTGAAAACAATGTCCATTATTATTCACATCCTGCAGATGTTAATGTTTGCTTAGGTGTTATCTTAGTCTCAGTTTTAATTTTCAGACTGAAATCAAGTGAACCCTCTTAACAGATGTTACATATTTAATTATTTATATGAAGTGTAAAGCATTGTAACATTGTTTGTATGTGTTGCTTACTTACTGATTTGCATATATCTTATTTTAACAAGTTTGGGGTCCAGTCTATTTACAAGTAACAATACTTGAATGCTTTTCATTTTTATGTACATGCAGTAATTTGGCCTGCAGCATGTATACTTGTGCCCACTTGGGCACATTACTCACTGGGTAAAGAAGCAAACTTGGTTTGTTCAATTTTTGGTCCCTTTTGTGTCCTTCCTTTGACCATCAGCTACTCTCTAGGGCTGCTTCTATAGCTCCAGTTTACCAGAGGTGGGACTGTACCATTGGAAAGCGTTAAGATGTGGTTGATCAGAGCAAAGCAGCAGCAATTGTTACGTACACTACCTGCATGAAATGGGATTTTTTTGTATGGTCTTAAGTGAGCAGCACTACTAACTTCACATGTATCACCACACACAACATCACTTGATTCTAACCCCCACCTGTTGGGAGGATGGCCTAATGGTTAAGGTGTTTGCCTTACAAACACAAAGTGCAGGGTTTGAGTCTCACAAGGGATAATTGGCTAGGCTTAAATAGCTTGCAAGGGCAGTTAGCTTCGTACTAACCTATGAACCTTTAATGTCAAAATGCTAATGGCAGTCTGTTTCCTGATTTCAGCACTGTACTCATCACCAGGGATATGTCATATTGTAGAGAGAATGCCACACTCCTTCCTGGAGTGAGAAAGTTATTCCTTCTCACCCCCTCCCTGGTTTCTCAAGCAGCCACACTAGTTATTGTTAAGAGACCTACATTCAGCTACATCTCTAAAATGTGTTAGCCAGTAGGTTACCACAACATTTTCTAAGTGCTGGCACCCAGGGAACTGCAGCATTTCTCTCACACTACTGTAGTACTTTACAATTAGCAATGATGAGATACGACAAAAGATACTGCAAATCTCTTCATGGGGGCAGGGTATTATTTATTATTTTATTTATATTTGCTGACCACCATGGGGCACTGATCACTCTGGATTAATTTCAGTCTATGCCTAGAACAGCAAGTACAAACAATAAAAGAGAATTATTGGTTACACTGAAAGTCATAACAGATTATGAGAACAATACAAATAATAAGGTGGAGTAAATTCATCCAGATAAACAATAAGAAGATAACATACTCATAAACTGATATTCAGTAAGAGACAGCCAAAAGACAGGTTAATAGTTGTACCCCTTCCCTTTATGTACCCTCAAAAGGACCATACTTGGTACCTCATTACACTTCTTTCTCCAATGTGTCTACTATACATTTGTACAATTTTATACAAACAAAAAAATGTTTATTGTTGACCTATTGAACTATATCAATGTAAAATTGTTACTTAGCTTCTTTTTAAAGCAACTTTAACTTTATGCATGTAACCCAACATATGTGAATAGTTTTGCTATAACTGCTATTATATCAATATTTTTTAAAATTGTACTTGTTTTAAAATGTATTGCTGGAGCTTTTTTCCTCGGGTCTCCACTGAAAATGGGCCACAAGCCCAGCTGGACAAACCCGGTTAACAAATGTCAATAAATAAATAAAAAATACCATCTGAGGTTAAGAATAGTAAAAAATGTGGGGTGGAGGGGTGGGTTTAGGAGAATGGAGAGAGAGCCTTGGAGGTGTAGGATAGGCTATGTAAGACTTAAGAGAAGGGTTATGTGTAAACTTATCAGAAGCAGATAATATAATGACAGAGTGAAGAAAATGGAGTATTTATGTAATGCTTGCATTCCCAAAGAAACTGCTTTTTTGTTTCAGTGCAGGTTTCTTTAGTTTGTTTTGGGAGCCTGGGAAGCTAGTTGAATAATGGAAATTTAAAATGCCACCCCATAGTTTGGGCCCTAGGACTGAGAAGTTGTAGCTGCCATATTTTTTATTGTAGTGGGGGAGTGGAGAACAGATGCAAGTTGTGGTTTAGATTACAGTTATAGATTGTTACCCTAATGGTGAGGAGAGCAAGGAATGAGTTTGGCTTTGTAGTATGAATAGCAAAAATGTAAGCATCAGATTGACCCGTGTGTGCATTGGTGACCACTATGCCTTCTTGAGAGCAGAGCAATGGAGTTTTGTTCTTGACAATGTGAGATCTTGGTAAAGGCTGTCAGAAGAGATGAAAAATTCCTTTTAGAGGCATCAGTGGCAATTGGAAGGCTTATCTGCCAGCTGTGGAAAGTACGGGTGAAATATGATATATCCAGAGTAGGATTTTTTCTGAGTTTTCTTGATGTGGAGTTGGAAGACTAGGGTCAGACTGAGTCAGACACCAACGTATTTGAAACCCATGGTGGTCTCTAGTGGTTGCTGTCTGTGGTCAAAAATGTACTTGTCTTTGGGAACTGAGCAAAGTTTCTGATGGGTTCTGAAGAGCATGACATTTGTTTTGGATGGGTCGAGTATTGGTTGTTTGTCATGTCATGCATTGGTTATGTCCAGGAGGTCTTGTTGTTTGATTGTTTGGTAAGAAGTGTTCTGTAAATAGTTAAGCCACCAACATAAAATATTACTGATGGTGTGATATAAATCTCTGGGAGGTTATCAATGGATAGTGAAAAGAGCAATGAACCCTGGGGGTGCCCTTCAGTAGTGGTGCGTTGGAGCACATTGACTATTTTATTTTGACTGACAGTGTTCAGTCTGATAGGAAGCTTTGAAGACCTAGCATGCATTGCTATTTAAACACTGGACAATAACAGATGCATGGAAGAGGGAGCAGTTTACTATGTCAAAGGCTTTGGGACATGGGCAGGGTCACACAAGTCACAAAGAATG